>NW_017670836.1:211671-291848 GCF_001879085.1 Nicotiana attenuata | reverse complement strand
CCCCCCCCCAATCATCTCGAACCTTCTCTACTCCTTACAAACCCTAACTGTCGCCTCTAGTTCTTCTCCTAACCCAATACATTCATGGATTCTTACACTGATTTCCTTACCTTTTGGGGATAATATCGTTGTTACTTGCATAAATATGGTATTACTTAGTAATCGCCCAATTTTGGCAAGTATTCGTCTTTGAACAAAAGGAAATCTGTCTTATTCTTCAAGATTTGGACGATATTTCGTCCTTATGCGATCATAGCAAGACTATGAGGTTCAGATTCCCCCAGATCTCCGGCAAATTTCTGATCCTAGTCAAACTAGGGTTTACCCGTTTCTTCTCCTAATCCGATTCTAAATTAATTTGTGTGTGTTCTTTTTTCCTTTTATGTTTGATTGACTGTGTTTCCTTATTTATGTACCGATTTTAACTACTATATAAACCCCTCCGCATTTCACCTTTAAGGCAGACTTGAATCGTTAAAAAAATTCACTAAAAGCTGAAGTTATTGCTCTTTGTTCTCTAATTCTCTTGTTATATACTCTGGTTCTTGGCCGGCTGAAAGCCAAGGCCACCGAAATTCTGGGTTCTTGCTCTTTGTTGATATTCAGAATACTGTGGACTTTTGTTTTTTCTTGTTCTTCGCTTAACTAGTGAGTTACTGGGCATCGTAGTTTCATTCCTATGTATCTGTGACATGCATATGTTTTCACTCTTGAAGTTTGCTTAATGTGTTCTTCTAGGTTGTTTTGTATGCAATTCTGTTCGCTTTACTTCAATTTTTTAGGTTTGTAGCTTTTAGCTTCATAATGTTGATAGTTTGAAGCATGCCTAAACCTGATTCTATTAAATTAGATATTTTTCAAGCCTAACTAGCCAATATGTTACGAATTATTATTGTTTAAGGACCTTTACTCTTGTTAGTATCTTTTGGTGCTTAATTTTGCCTTAGGCTATCAATCCTATCATTTGAACATGTTTTACCTGCATAATTTGTGCTCTCTCTTTCGTTAGCTAGTCAATTGTATTCAAAGCATAAACGTTTACACTCACTGTATGGAACAAGTCTATTTTTCATCCTGTTCTGCATTTCTGTGGTGATAG
The DNA here is from genome assembly GCF_001879085.1 of Nicotiana attenuata. Taxonomy (NCBI): domain Eukaryota; kingdom Viridiplantae; phylum Streptophyta; class Magnoliopsida; order Solanales; family Solanaceae; genus Nicotiana; species Nicotiana attenuata. Next base: position 290,749 of record NW_017670836.1, on the reverse strand, counting down.
CTTGCCTATATAACATGTTTGATCCCGTTCACTATTAGTATGCCTCTTAGCATGTTTTGATTCCCCGATTCACTAGTAGTTATAATCTACTTTTATCATGTCTAAATGTTCTTCTGCTACCAAATTAGTATGATTGTTTCATAACATTAGGACCTATACTTCGCATAACTGGACCTTTCCCTTTATCATGAATCAGTGTATTTCATCGATCCTGCAAACCTATTCTCCCTTTAACTATGCTAATGAATGCCTACGTATGCACTATGTGCTCAACTTGACTATGTTTATATCCCTCAATTTTGTCCCTCAACCTTAGTTTACTCTCCTTCACTTGTTACCTGGGCTCTTTTGAGTTCTCATTCTTAGCCGGCTGAAAGCCAAGGCTACCTAGGCTCTATCATTGACCTTCCTAGTGTGAGCACTGCTCGGGGTCAAATTGAGACCCTTGTGAACTCTGACACACTAGGATTTGGTCCTTAGTCATTCCCTGAATCTCAAACTACTCCCGTTCATCCCATTCTATCTTGTTATCTGATGTATACTTAATTGGCTGATTTAAGTGGTGCAATACTTGGCTTTGTGGTCAAATAAATCGACTTTGGGCTCCTTTATGGATTCTGGGGTCGTGTGTTGAATATCAACCCTTATTAGAGGCCCGGGTATGCTTACTGAAGGCCCAGACAGTGCTGGGTATTTCATTTAGGCCTGCTGAAGGCTTATTGTCATCGTTTTGTAAAATACTTTGATTTTATTCATTATTGGGCCTATAATAACTTTTGTATAAACGATTGGGATGCTAGCTAAAGGGGAAATTGGTAGAATTAATATTTGCATGCAAAAATGGGTAGTTAATATGCCTATAGGACTTGATAATTATTTGATATACGTGTTGTTTAATTACTATGTGCACTATAGAAACCATGCCATTAGAGGAAGCACACACACATACTGTCTACTAGCAAACACAAGTAGAAGATGCTGCAATTATGTTTATTGCAATGTGTTATTAGAAATCCTGCCTATAGGACTCCAAGTATTCTATTTGGCGTTGTTCACCTATAAAATATGCTCATAAGATTAAGATATGACAATAAAATAAGCTCTAAGTATTATTCGTTAGAGATCCTGCCTATAAGGACTGATTATAACTTGTTAATTTTAAATTTGCTCCAGCACTGTTTCATGTACGCTACTGCGAATAATTCCGGGACCTCTCCCAGCAGATTTTGTTATACTCAACTGCGTAGATCACCTAGGCAAAACACATATAGGGTTAATAGCTTCAAATTTTCGATAACCAGCTTGTAACGCCTGAATAATTCTGTCCATGAGCAATATCCTACATCCGAATCCACGTACTTTGATTCAAAGCCACCTAGAAATCATATCTATAGGTCTAAGGTTCAGAATTCTTAAAATCTCTTAATTTGCATAGGTGTTTGCATGCATTGGCTGTTTAAGTGTGGGGGTCAATGTGAGCCCTTAGTTGCTTTTATGCGGAGTCTTTATGTGTTTTGCTTGTCGCCTAGTTTTGCATTTTGAGCAGCCCAGATGAGGTCTAGAACCATCCAAATAGAGGTCCAAAACCCCCTGGACCATAGGCATGGGACGGGTAGTGCACGCACAAGGTACGATTTATAATTGAACTAGTGCGTTTTAGGTAACAACTTGAAGATAGTAACCGGGTAGCAGGAGATGATAGTCTGTGCCCGCTGAATTATATGAGTAACGCTCCATTCTGAGGGAGTTACGAAGTATTATTTATGTTGCACGGGGGGATCCTTTAGGCTAAAAAACTTAAGACCCCCCCCCCCCCCCCAATCTTATTCCTATTTATCTTTGAGTGAAGTGTTTTTATTTATTTAAAGTCTGTTGATAATAAAAAATTCCCAAACTTCATTGTCTCTGTTTATCTGACTAATTCATATAATTCAAGTTCGGCTGGGACCCACAGTTGTGGACTTCGAAGAGTGCCTAACACCTTCTCTTCGAGGTAATTTCGAGCCCTTAACAGATCTTTGGTGATGCAAACTAGCCAAACCTGAGTCATCTGTAAATAGGTGCCCTAACACACCTTAAAAATCATTAGGTGTCGACTCTTATCTTTTAAATCTTCCTTTAAAAGAGTTGTCACATGTCGAAACCCGATTTTGCGAGAAAAAGGAGCACGGCAGCATGACGACTCTGCTGGGGATATATTTAGGCTCTTACCGTAGCAAATTTGGCTTATATGAATTAGTCTTCTCTGATAAACGTGTTTCTTTTATTTGCTGCTACATGCACGTCCCGCTCCTATTTTTCCTCTTATTTGTCTAATTCATTGCTGCATGCACATCCCTCCCCTATTCTCCCTTCTTTTGAATTCGTGGTAATATGCAAATCCGTTCCCTTCTCCACCCTTCCTAGCTTAAATTGGTTATAACATGCATATCCCTCCCCTATTCACCCTTACTTGCTATAACTGCTCTTCACTCGTTTAAAAATTGCTACATCATCCCTACTCCCTTGCTTGCTTTATTACCTTCTCATATATCCCACAAACTAACTTTTTTCCTTTATCTTTCTTTTATATTCTTTATGTTTTACCTTAATATTGTATTTATCGCTTTCTATTCATTGTGCAAATACTTGACAATGTGTTTGCATAAATCATGCTCCACGTCATATTCTACTCGTGCCCAATTAATACCATAGAGGCGCTTCATGAGTGTCCGCGCTCTTCCAAAATTATCCTTTAAATTTAGAAAGGCTTATTTACGGCAAAACTAGTCGATCAGTGATGTAGTCGACGGTTCCATGCCTTTCCCTCTCAAGTTGTCCACTTGAGGGTACCAGTCTAGACTCTTCTAGAAACCCCACTCTGATATCAACTGTCCATGCATTATGTCAAACCTAGTATGGGTTAAAACACTGTCCGCGTGATAATCCGCTAAGGCAAGCCTTGTCCAAAGTCCGACGGGATTTCCATAATCCCAATGGATGTTATCACGTTATATGCATTACTTGGAGAAAACATGCCAATATGTTGATCATTAGTGTGTAAATAGCCGAATCTGGCGGGAGAAAGGCTGATGTTTTACACGTCAATACCACACAAGAGGGGGGGTGATTTGTGTGGTACCTAATTTTCGCACTAGAAGAACCTGGTTCTTCTAGATGTACTTACTATGACTGTTTGCGGAATTAAGAGTGCATAAAATAAAGAACACAGAGATTTTTATGTGGAAAACACCTGGATCAAAAGGTGAAAAAACCACGACCTACTACTCAGTAGGATTTTCCCAAACTTCCACTAAAATCACTGAGCCAAAATAGCATTTACAAAACTCTTTGTAAACCTAAGGATTAACTCTAATCCCGTTGTAGCAACCAGCCTCTAACTGCTGCGACAACTTCAAGTTAACTCTAACTTGAATACTCAATATACCTATTAAAATTGCTTCTAGATAAAGCTGAAAGGTACAATATGAAAACACCTACTACAATTGAACTAGAAATAAAGAAAGACACATAAAACTCTTTATCGAGCTGGTTCTTCAATCTGGTTCTAGCTTCTGGTTTGTACACTTGAATCACACACGAACTGCTTGCAAAAAGCCTTACTATTTTGCTCCCAATTCACGTTTAACTTCTGCGTTTTTGTGCAACAAATTTAATGTGAGAACATCCTGCAATTTATAGAGTTAGTAGATGAAGAAATAACTAGAGTTCTGATGCAACTCTTCCTTGGTGGAAGAGTTCTAGTTGATTTCAACTTCTAACTCCTTCCCTATCTTGGATAGTGTTCTCTTTGATTAAGGACTCCTTCTCCTTATCAATTATGCAACCTTTTCGATCAGGAGATATTAAATACACCAAGTTAAGCTTATCTCCTTCACATGCATCCCACATGCTTGTTTTTGTGAACCTGAGGGATGGACCACTGGATGGACCTGGTTCATGCCTGAGTTCCTTTGTCAGTCTTCAAAACTAACCTTTACTTGGGCCAACAAATTCCCCCTTTTTGATGATGACAAACACTGTGCTTTTCATACACTTAGGCCCTGCCAGAACTCAGCTCAACATCAACACAATGTTAGAAACATTTTTCCTTTATATCACTTATCATCAAGGACCGGGTACATTAGTTTATAAACATCACTGTTCAAAGTGTAAACATCACTTGTTTAAAGCACAACCATTTTTCCCCCTTTTGGCATCATCGAAAAGTTGCATAAAAAATGTGAGATAACCAGATTTTAAAACTTACTCATGGCCACTGGGGCTACTTCAAATGCAATCATGAATTAATCATCATAGATCAAGCTAAGAATTTTAACCATCAATGAAATATAAACAAACAGTTAGAGCAAAAGGCAGTGAATTTTATTGATGATTGATAAGATTCTACCACAAAGCATAAGAAGAAATAAAAATACTGAAAACATGAGCAAAAGAAACAAAGTCCCGAATTGGGTCACTGGTTGATCTACACTAGGTTAGGATTTAAGGCTTGGAAGAGGTAGGGGCTGGGTTATTTGCTTGGAGAAGTTTCAGCATGTCTTGAAGAATTCCATCATTCTTCTCCTTTTCCCTTGCAAGTTCAGTTCTGAGAACATCTCTCTCAGATTCTACCTCAACCAATCGTGTCTTCAGCCTTGCTATCTCAATATCCTTTGCCTCACTCTCCTGTACCAAGACTCTGACTTTGCTATTGATAGGTGTCTTTTTAGATGAACCAGGTTCATTAAGAATGACATTGACTTCATAATCGCAAGCAAGCAAAGTATTAACCCCACTTCTTCATAGGTACCTTGAAATGTGCAAACAGTTGTGAGAATGAAACCATAGGGAATGGCATGAGTTTTGGTGCCATTGATAACCCTATTAGTAGGTCCAAGAGGGTTTCCTGTTTAGATGGAACGGGTTCATCTATATTTTTCCCAAGTTGAACCAACCCCTCAGCAGCTTCGCCAGACCCACTTCCCCCCTGGTTTGCTCACACTCTCTTCTATTTCAGTAAATTCCTCTCCCCAAAACCCATTGTATCAGTTTCTTTTGGTAGACTAACAGGAGTGGGTGAAGAATCAGCCACTCTTGTACCCTTTCCCCTCACAGTACTCCTAGCACCCTTGCTCTCTTTTTCTTTTCCCTTTTTATTTTTACCACCAACTTCTCCAGATTCTGTAGTCTCAACACCTGCTATAGATCCTACCAGCACAAATCTATTCTCCAAATTTGCAGCAACTTCAGAAATTGTTTCAGGAGTAACTTTAGAAGTAGAAGATACCTGTTCAGTTTCGGAAGACCTACTTTCTTCCCCCTTAGTAGCAGACTTAAATGAATATTCAGATTTCTAGGATTTTTCTTCCCTACCTGCTTTCAATTGCTTGTTTATTTTCTTGATCTGCTCTCCTTCAGCGACAATCTTACGAGCCATCATCTTTACTCTACTTTTCTTAGAGATTGGTGTTGTAGAATGTATGGAAGTGGTTTCCTGTGGTGGTGATGAAGGATTTTCAAAGGTGTTCGACATATCTGGGCTAGGGTATGGAAGAGAAGAGAATTAGATTGTGTTTGGAAGATGAAAGAAGAATGAGAGTTTTTTACGGTTTGCGAGAGATGAAGTAAGGAATACACTAAAGCTGATCAATATACATGGAAATAATTGATGGGGTAACTACAGCTTTTCAGACTCTTAGAAGTTTAATCAAACTGAAAATTCAGCTTTGAAGAGACGTTGGAGTGTATCCCTAGAATCTAGGTACTTCCATTTGGTTGGGACTCTTTTGAATAGGACTGGTTCACTTGTAACGGATAAGTCCAAAAGGAGTTTGGTATTTGGTAGGACTCTACCCATGATCCAAATATAGTTATTTCAAATTATGCAGAGTGTAGAAAACATACCGTGTTATCTTGATGAACCAGGTTCTTCACTGAAAATTCTCCTGTGTAAGTCTAAATTTGCCAAAATAGAGAAAATATCATTATAGATTAATGAGTCATTTTAGAACATGGCACAAGAGTATACTATGGAAAGTATGAGACTGAGCAAGATTTAATCTAATTATACAATTTACTGACTTTCTAACCAAAATTTGTTTTTCAATTTTTTTCATTTTTTTTTGTTTAACCTTGAACTGGTCCTTTTAGGTGATCTTAATCATCCCTAATTCCAACCTGTTCCTCTCAAAGTGATCTCTACCTAAGGCTTTTGTGAAGATGTCAGCAATTTGCTTGTCAGTAGCACACAACTCCATAGTGATCAAGCCTTTCTCATAGTTGTCCCTCAAAAATAGTGTCTAACATCTATGTGCTTAGTTCTATTATGATGAACCGGATTCTTAGTCATACTAATAGCACTAGTGTTATCACAGAAAATAGGGATGCAACCAACTTTAATACCAAAATCCATCAACTGCTGCTTGATCCACAACAATTGAACACAATCATGAAGCAGCAACAGCATACTTAGCTTCAGCAGTAGATAAGGCCACTGAATTTTGCTTTTTAGTAGCCCATGACACAAGACATGAACAGGGAAGTGTGCCATACCTGAGGTGCTCTTCCAATCCACTAGGACTCCTTTGAATTTGCCTGGCATGTTCCTTCTTCTGGGCAGCTTCAGTCTGGACTGTGATTTCACCATTTGAATTCTTATCAGCCCAATCTCTTCATTATCTTATTACTGCCTCTCAGAAAGAATGTTAGTTTAAAAAAAAATAACATATACATTTCTTTCTACACACATAGTTCTTTTACTCTATATCTTATAAGCTTTACTATGTGAAGAATATCCCAAGAATACTCCCTCATCACTTCTGGGATCATACTTACCTAGGGAGTCTTTGCCATTATTGTGCGCAAAGCACTTGCATTTAAATGCCCTAAGATGGGATATATTTAGCTTTCTCCCTTTAAGTGACTCATAGGGAATCTTCTTAACAAGAGGTCTAGTCATGCAAATATTTATGATGTAGCATGCAAAAATTCAGCAAACTTAGCATTTTCAAATTCAGTTCCATGATCAGACCTAATTGATGCAAGTTGATTACCTAGTTGTTTCTGAGTTTTTCTAACAAAAGAAGTAAACATGTCAAATGCTTCATCTTTAGATGTTAAAAATAATGTCCAAGTAAACCTAGAGTAATCATCAACAAGCACCATCACATATCTTTTACCACCTCTACTTAATATTCTCATTGGACCACAAAGATCCATATGGACCAGTTCCATCGTTCTGGTGGTACTTACCACTTTCTTGCATTTAAAAGAGGATCTTACCTGCTTCCCCCTTGCCCAAGCCTCACAAACTTTGTCTTCCTTGAACTTGATGTTAGGCAGCCCTATCACCAGGTCCTTGGAGACTAATTTGTTGAGTTGACTCAGACTTGCATGTCCAAGTCTCTTGTGCCAAAGGAGGGGATCATTGTCCAACACAGTTAAGCAAGTGAGTTCATTTTCTGAAAGTGTGTACAAATCTACAATGCATGTATTGTTTACTCTTTTTCCCTGCAAAACAATCTTGTCAATGGTAAGATTAATTACAAAATAATTGGTATTGGTGAATGCTACCAAGTTACCTTTATCACATAATTGTGATACACTGATTATACTGTATTTTAGGCCATCTATCAAGTAGACATTCTCAATAGAGTGAGAGTCAGTCTTACCTACCTTTTCAACCCCAATGATCTCACCTTTCTTCCCATTTCCAAAGGAGACATTACCTCCTTTGAGGTCCTCAAGTGAAAGGAACTGGTTCTTGCTTCCTGTCATATGCTTTATTATATTTGGCGCTCCCCTTACTTGGAACCGCAAAAGGAAATCAGGGGTTAGTCTTAGGAACCCAAACTAGTTTGGGTCCCTTTCTATAGGCAAAAGGGCTTTTGACTAGCCTTTTCTTTTGCAATACATTCACTTTTACAGTGACCAGTTTTACCACAATGTGTGCAAATTTTGTTCTCAGGAAGTGTGAGGTACTTGCTTTTGGGATCCCACTTAGGTGCAGAGGTCCCGCAACCAAGTCCTCTCTTATTGCTACTCTGGTGTTCATGTAGCCATGAAAGTGAATCGGTGGACCTATTCCATTTACAGGTTCTATCTAGCTCGTGCTTAACCTTGTTTAGATCCTCCTTAAGGACTCTTATCTGCTCATCTCTTTTGTACAACTCATCTTTCATTTTTCCTACATTTTCTTCTAAAGTGAGTTGTGTGTGATTAGATTCCCTTTTACCAGTTCCTAATTTCAGTTTTAGATTTTCAGATTTGAGCTCTAGGACTGTGGTGTCAAGTTCATGAACCTGGTTCTTCAACTCAGCATTTTTACTATCACTTTCACTAGCCCTAAGTTCCAGGTTTTGCACTTAGCTTTCACAATCACACACCCTCATGTTGATCTTTTCCTAAGGTGTTAGCCTCTTCAAGGATAACCTGCTCTGATACCAATTGATGTTTTACACGTCAATACCACACAAGAGATTTTTACGTGGAAAACACCTGGCTCAAAAGGTGAAAAAAACCATGACCTACTACTCAGTAGGATTTTCCCAAACTTCCACTAAAATCACTGAGCCAAAACAGCATTTACAAAACTCTTTGTAACCCTAAGGATTAACTCTAATCCCGTTGTAGCAACCAGCCTCTAACTGCTGCGACAACTTCAAGTTAACTCTAACTTGAATACTCAATATACCTATTACAATTGCTTCTAGATAAAGCTGAAAGGTACAATATGAAAACACCTACTACAATTGAACTAGAAATAAAGAAAGACACATAAAACTCTTTATGGAGCTGGTTCTTCAATCTGGTTCATGTAGCTTCTGGTTTGCACACTTGAATCACACACGAACTGCTTGCAAAAAGCCTTGCTATTTTGCTCCCAATTCACGTTTAACTTCTGCATTTTTGTGCAACAAATTTAATGTGAGAACATCCTGCAATTTATAGAGTTAGTAGATGAAGAAATAACTAGAGTTCTGATGCAACTCTTCCTTGGTGGAAGAGTTCTAGTTGATTTCAACTTCTAACTCCTTCCCTATCTTGGATAGTGTTCTCTTTGATTAAGGACTCCTTCTCCTTATCAATTATGTAACCTTTTCGATCAGGTTATATTAAATACATCAAGTTAAGCTTATCTCCTTCACGTGTATCCCACATGCTTGTTTTTGTGAACCTGAGGGATGGACCACTGGATGGACCTGGTTCATGTCTGAGTTCCTTTGTCAGTCTTCAAAACTAACATTTACTTGGGCCAACAAAGGCTAACTCTATTTGTTTGCAGAAAATGAAGCACGAAGTCCCCAGGTTCGGCATGGTCCAAAACATCCCACCTTTGCTATTGGATTTGGTGAAAAAATCTCGCACCTAACGACAAGAATCACGTAAGAAGGGTTCTGGGTAATTTGCCGTCTCTGTTAGACATCCGACCAAACAGAGCATTGATTGAGGCCGCTACTAGTTTTGGGATGAGCAAAGGGCTGTCTTCCGCTTCAGTGACATAGAGATGACTCCTCTCCTGGAGGAAATAGGAGGATTCGCTAATCTTCCATGGGACAGTCCCAGATTACTGGTACCAGAGAATCACACCCCTCGTGGTTTTCTGGAAATATTAGGTTTCAAGAAAAATGATGAACTGCTTTGTTTGAAGAGGTCGTACATTCCATTCGAATTTCTTTATGAACGATATGGGCACAGCAAGTCATAAGACATTTATCATGATGAACTCGCCATTACTTCCTTGGGTTGGACGCACCATCGAGTCTACGTGTTCATTGTATGCTTCTTGGGGTTGCTGATATTTCCAATGAAAGGGGGAAGGATCCATACTCGTGTAGCCATGATTGTCAGAACCTTAATGGAAGGCATTGAGGGAAAAACCTACACTATCGTCCCCATGATCTTCGCTAAAATATACCGCGCTCTAGATCGGTGCAAGCAGGGTTTTGGACACTTCGAGGGTTGTAATCTGCTACTGCAAGTTTGGTTACTGGAGCATTTTCAAAGAGGAGAGTATCGCTAGGAGATCTTGCGTCGACCATTGAATGACCACATAGCTTACCATCACCCAAAGAGAATGACATTTATCCCAGATAGGTTTGCACAACCTGGAAATGTTGTATGTTGGGTTCGCTTCTTCAGCAATCTGACGGACGAGCAGGTACATTGGATGATCGAATGATTTCCTAGCAGTGAGTTTATCATCAGGTCAAGGGAGACTCCTCATCTAGCACTGATCGGGTTGAGGGGAATTTATCCTTATGCTCACATAAGGGTAATGAGACAAGCGAGAAGAAAACAGGCTATACCTCGGGTTTCCAACATGGTCCAATACAAAGCAGATTTCAAAGGGGATGTTATACCATTCAAGTTCGAGGCACAACATAAGTGGAATCAGAAAGTCGTTGTGGAAAGGGATACTATTGAGCCAGACAGATATCACGCTGGTCATGTGTAATTCTACCTATCATGGCTAGTGGATGATATAGCAGGAGACGTCAAGCTGGGAACTATTCTGAAAAATAGGATCATAGATTACGCTGCTGCACAAGTTAAGTACAAGAGGTTATGCAACAGTGTCTTTGAATCTAAATCTATGCATCTTGAGCAACACAACTTTAATATAGAAGCAATCAATGAATGGAAGGAAATTGACACCAAGTTAATAGAAAGACTGGAATATCTGGAGCAAGGGTTGATAGAACTTGAAGGGAAAATGAGAAAAAGGATTGCAGGTTGTCAAAACATGGATGCTAATGAAGGAGGGCTCCTAGCAAAGGCTTATCTACTGTTGGATATGCGTGTCCTGGGGAATTTGATCGATGGAGTCAAAAGATCCAAGCACGGGGAAGGTCCTTCTGAGACAAGAATAGATTAGGAGAATGCCCTTTTACTGCTTTCTAGTTTACTTTAAATTTCGATTGTAATAAGGGACATGCCATTAGTAACTTTCTTATTATTGTCGTTTTAGCAAAGATTTAATTTTATTTTCACATTAATGGAATGATGCAGTTATTGGCATCAATTTTCTCCAAGTCTATGTGTCGCTAGGCCTACCTCGGGCACAATGAGGTCCCCAAATTAGGACGCGAATTTATAATTGCTCAATACGTGTTTAAATACCGCAAACATTCTTTTAATACTCTTTACTGACTTGGTTACCTTTTGTTTTTCTTTATTTTGATTATTCCAATTCCCCAAGGTTGGTTCATGCATACTGGCATCATCAGCATATCATACCAGATCCCAAGGTCCTCCACCTCCTCCTCCTCCACGTAATCCCCAAAAACAAAGGAAAAACCAAAATGGATGATATAAGCAGTATCAGGAAAGACAACGCTACTTATGCAGAAAATGTTGAAACTTCGGATGGTCGGAGTACTCCGGCACAGAACGATTTGGTCTTATGGTTAGAACAGAAAATATTGGAGTTACAAGGGGATCTTGAGCAGGTCCGGAACTTGGCAAACCTTTCACTTACCTTGAACGTCCCCGATATCAACCAACAGAACACAAATGCCCAAAATTCGGCACCTCACCAAAACACACAAAACCAAAATCCGCAAAACCCTCCCGCACCTCATCAATACACCACACCTCCTCAATATCCTAATCCTCCACCAGTACCTACCCCTCCAGAGCATCATCACCATCCAACTCAGTATCCAAAAACCACCACCTATCACACTCCTCAAAACACACCACAACCTACCCTTGATCCCCAAAACTCAACATGACCATTACTATGCCCTGATTCCTGGAGTCCATCAAAGCAATCCCATATATGTGGAAACCTTACTCCATATTCCCCAACAAACCTTATACATACCTAAATCCGTCGAGAAGGACCTGCTCATCAAGAACATGGTGGAAGAACTCAAGAAGCTTACTGGCAGAGTTCAAAGCATCAAAAGTGGCAAAGGCATTGAGGGTCTGAATTATGAGGATTTGTGTATTCAGCCAGATGTAGAATTGCCGGAGGGCTACAAACCTCCTAAGTTTGAAATGTTTGACGGAACAAGTGATCTAAAGGTACATTTGAGAATGTATTGTGACAAACTCGTAGGGGTTGGCAAGGATGAAAGAATACGCATAAAGCTGTTCGTGAAGAGCCTCACCGGAGATGCCCCGTCCTGGTACATCAGTCAGAACCAAAAGAAATAGGTTAATTGGGTGATCATGGCGTCGGATTTTATGGACTAATTCAGGTTTAACATGGAAAATACACCATATGTTTTCTACATTCAGAATCTTAAGAAGAAGCCCACGAAAACTTTCCGCGAGTATGCTATTCGGTGGAGGTCTGAAGTCGCGAAAGTAAGTCCACCGCTGGAAGAAGAACAGATGAATAAGTTCTTTGTTCGAGCCTAGGATCCGCAGTACTACGAGAGACTAATGGTTATTGAAAACCATAAATTAGGGGCAGTGATAGTGGCCCAAGGTTCAAAGTCTCCTCTCACATACCAAACACCCCCAACCACATATCAGCCTTCACCTCCCAGATACCAACAACCTACCGCCACTTACCATACTTATGACACTCAACCAGCATACTACCACTCACCACCAGCCCGCCAAAACTACCAAAAACCTAGACTAAATTTCGATCGCAGACCTCCCAGACAATACATCCCAATTGCTGAACCCATAGATCAATTGTACGAGAGACTGAAGGCTGCCGGTTATGTCACTCTCATTCCCGCTGTTGCTATGGAAAATTCCTCCCAGTGGATTAATCCAAACAAGACATGTGCCTACTACTCGGGTATGAAAGGTCTTACTATTGATGAATGTTGCACTTTGAAGGATAAGATCCAGACGTTGATTGACACCAAAGTTATACAGGCAAAAGAGGATGCACCTAATGTCCGTAACAATCCTCTCCCAGATAACAGAGGTGAGGGAGTGAACGTGATAGAGACCGACGAGGAATGGAATCTGGAAGGGTCAATTGGACTCATTCGGGAGGGGGATGATCCTAAAACATCTCCAGTCACCCTCACACCCATTATAGTATAGATTCAAACACTGATTGAAGTCGAGATAGCCACACCTACTCCGTTTGAGGTTGAAGTAATAATGCCTCAGCCACGCCAACTCTGTTTGAGGTGGAAGTGACCACACCCTTCACCATGATGGTAGCACCTACATCGTCCTTTAAGTCCAATACTATACCCTGGGACTATGCTGCGGAAGCAAGAAGGAAAGGAAAGGCGAAAATGGAGAAAACAAGTGCAGCGTAGGGTATGACCAGAACCGGTAGGGTTTATACACCCGAGCATTTGGGAGGAACAAGCAAAGAAGCTGCTTCTAAGCTGCCTATCATTGAGACCGGCCCAGGACGATCTTTGGAGAAAGATGTAAGCAAGAGAATAGTCTGTGGTTGATCATCTGAACAGAAACCCTACTCAAGTATCCATTTTATCACTACCGCAAAACTCTGAGGCACACAGGAATGCCCTGATGAAGGTGTTGAATGAAGCCTATGTACCCAATAACATTACTAGTGGGGAAATGGCCAACATGGTAGGGCAAGTATTGGAGAGCCACAGAATCACTTTTCATGAAGACGAATTGCCGCCTAAAGGACTGAGTCACAATAGGGCACTGCATATCACAATGCAGTTTGAGGACAAATTCATCGCCAGGGTATTGATAGATGGGGGTTCAAGCCTCAATATATGCCTGCTGACCACTCTGAAGAGGTTGGGTAAAGGTTTGTATGAGATACAAGCAGGAAGTATGAATATGAAAGAATTTGATGGGTCTCAAAGGGCCACAATTGGAGAGATCAACCTCAGCCTAGAGATGGGCCCGACTTGGTTTGATGTCGAGTTTCAAGTGCTGGACATATCTGCAACCTACAACATGCTGTTAGGACGACCCTGGATACATGCTGCTGGGGCCGCAGCTTCTACTCTGCATCAGGTGGTAAAGTTTGAATGGAACCATTAGGAAGTGATCATCCATGGAGACGGGAATAATCCCATTTATACCAATCAGACTGTTCCGGTCGTCGAATAGAAGGAAGTTGGGTGGAGAGACATACCATCGCATCGAACGCGTCAACGCAATTGAGAAAGACAAATGGTGGAGCAGTAAGATAGAAAGCATACTGGCATCGACAGGGTATGAACCCGGCAAGGGTCTCGGCAAGAATCTCCAAGGGATCACCAAACCGGTACAATTAATACGTCATGGTACAACTTTTGGTCATGGGTATGAATACACTTGCAAGAGTATCAGGACTGGCAGCCACCATGGCGTGGTCTTTATTATCTGCTGGAACAGCCAATATCGCATTTGCACCAGACATTTCAACAAACTAACGTGATATAGGGATCTGAAGAAGATGAAGCTTTAGCTGGCCTAAGGAATTTATTTCTGGATGATGAAGACATGGACTGTAATGTGATAGTTGAGGAGGAGGAGGAAAACCTTACCATTCAGACCATGGAGAAAGGAACTATCCTAAAAAATTGGACTGATGCACCATCCCGGGCTTGCCGAGCTCCTAGGTAGCCTGGCAATTAGCACAATTTATATATTTTTAAAAAGCAATTTGAGCATTTAAGACATATTCAGTATTTTGTTTTGAACGTATTTTGTTTTGAAATAATTGCTCGAGTCATCTAGCCGTACTTGTTTGATGCTTTCAAAATTTATTTAATGCATTGTTATTTTTATTTATTATTATCCTTTACGTTTTTTCTACAGCGTTATTATTACTTATCCTGATGAACCTACGACCGTGACATGTAATGAGACAACGCAACATCGGGATAGTGATTTAGAGGAAATGGAAGACGATGTAATACCTGAGGAAATTGTCAGAGAAGTGGAAAATTTTGAAAACAAGCCTAAGTCTAACTTGGACGAAACCGAGACAGTTAGCTTAGGAGATTCTGAAACAGTCAAGGAAACCCGTATAAGTATTCACCTATCACCATCAGAGAAGGAACAGTACATTCAGTTCCTGAAAGAGTATGAAGACATCTTTGCATGGTCTTACGATGATATGACTGGTTTGAGCACATCCATAGTGGCTCACAATCTTAATTACAAACAATGGCACGAGAAGTTACCATTCGCCCTACTTGGATATTATACCAGAGTTCGCACATCAACCAGGACAACTCTTTATTTGCTGGTCTATGGTATTGAAGCCGTCATTCCCGCCAAAGTAGAAATTCCTTCTTTGAGAATCATACAAGAGGCTGAACTCAGTGATGCATAATGGATACAAAGCCGTTAAGAAAAAATGGCTCTCATCGACGAAAAAATAATGAATGCGGTGTGTCACGGTCAACTTTACCAGAACAGAATGTCCAGAGCTTTCAACAAAAGGGTCAGCCCTAGACAATTCACACTAGGGCAGTTAGTGCTAAAGCGAATCTTCCCACATCAGGATGAAGCCAAAGGGAAGTTTTCTCCCAACTGGCAAGGTCCATACATGGTTCATCGAGTACTAACAGGAGGAGCAGTCATACTTGCAAAAATGGACGAAGAAATTTGGCCAAAACCTATCAACTCTGACGCAGTTAAGAGCTACTATGTTTAGGATTGTTCACATTTCTTCATTTGATATAACTGAACTACGCTTGACCTGATTCCTATTTAAGAGGGGATACGTAGGCAGCCCTGTGGGTTCGGTCACATCTCATTTTGCCATGGTCAGAAACTGGGGCAGAATTTTGAGGAGGACCCTCAAAATTCTAAAGCAAGAAGGTCACGATGTCTCTAAAATATGTCACAGTCATTGGTTCATCTAACTTACTTGATATCACATACTACTATATTTTCAAAAAATTATATATTTATCAAATGCATGCATATTTTCTCGAAAACTTTATTTCTGTGGCAGCCAGATGTTACCCAGGGTAACTCAAACAGGATCTCAAGGCAGGAGCACAGGCAAAGCAGAAGACAAAAGCATGAACCAACCTTCCCCCACAGAACTCACAATTCTTCTTTGAATGCAGGAATAGTAAGACAATGATATTCGCAGATACATCAAGACACCGCCTTCAAGACAACAAATTATCCAACATGAACATCCTCAGCTAAGAAATACTTTACTTTTCCATTTGTCTCTATCCCTTGCATGATGCTAAGCATTGCCTCCCTAATTGCATAAGGCTAAGCACTGCCTTTCCTTGTATCGAGACTAAGCATTGTCTCCTTTTCCTACATGAGGCTAAGCATTGCCTCCCTAATTGCATAAGGCTAAGCACTGCCTTTCCTTGCATCGAGACTAAGCATTGTCTCCATTTCCTGCATGAGGCTAACCATTGCCTCCCTAATTTCATAAGGCTAAGCACTGCCTTTCCTTGCATTGAGACTAAGCATTGTCTCCTCTTCCTGCATGAGGCTAAGCATCGCCTCCCTAATTGCATAAGGATAAGCTGCCTTTTCCTCATCATTAAATCTCCATTGCGCTATTTAAGACCTAGAACTATCCTCTATTCGCCTGGGGCTAAGCACTGCCCTAATACAAGACTAAGCTTTGTCTTGCTTTGCATATAACCAAGCATCATATCTTTACATTTCATGGGCTGAAACGTTGCCATTTTGTCCAAAGGAGTCATAGTCCGAAGGCATCATCCTCATAGCCGGAAGACACCATTCCATGTCCTGAGGATCTCTCAATATTGCACATCATTATTCAAAGGCGTCATAGCCCATAGGCACCATCCTCATAGCCAGAGGACATCATTTCATGGCCTGCGAAACCCTTCTCTCACAATTCATGGCCCAGGACATAATGGT
The DNA here is from genome assembly GCF_001879085.1 of Nicotiana attenuata. Lineage (NCBI taxonomy): Eukaryota > Viridiplantae > Streptophyta > Magnoliopsida > Solanales > Solanaceae > Nicotiana > Nicotiana attenuata. The sequence goes on along the minus strand of NW_017670836.1, from coordinate 274,000 downwards.
CTAAGGACATCATCCCCACATTCAAAGACAATCTCCATGGTCCAAAGGGAATTTGCATCATGTTTAAATTCTCGCAATAATCCAAATATATTTTCATGCATCGTGTTTTAAGTTTTGCAGGTAATCTAGGAAGTAACCGTTCTTCAAACGGGAGAAATCTTCACACCGGTTTCCGTTCATAACGTTCACATCCTGCAACTATTCCAAGCATAACTGACCACTATCAATTACCCGTCTTTCACTCTATGACCGTTCAGATATTTGCTCAGTGATACATCCATAACGTTTCAAACTCACATTCATGACTTAGCATAAATTCATCTGATATTATCCTACCCAAAAGAACACTTTACAAAACATACGATCATTCTTATAACAACTCCATCGGTTTCGTTCACCGTTGGATCCAGAACTACACACGCCCTGATTCGCGTAACAAAAAGGATATGTAGGCAACTCAGGAACCAGGGTTCGGCCCCCATTTTCTAAAATCACATCATTCTCATTCTATTCGGCCAAGATTAGTCATTATTTTCTTTACCCGACAACACTTCCATCATTCCGAGTAAAGAGAGGCAACTGTTGATACCCAATTTTGCCCTCATATTTTCTCAAATAATGAATATACTCTCAAAATATCATGTTTGTATCATTATTTAGTTTACGAACCTAAACAAGCATTTTCTATAATTTTCCATAATTTTTTAAAACTCTAAATTAATTTCTTTCTACATTTTTATTATATAAATATCTAATAATTATCCTTTAAATTATTTTATGATTACTTAATTGCCGAAAATTATTATTTTGCATCCATAAATTATTTCAAATATTTTATTCTATTTCTACATTAGCCTTTTAAGCTATTTATCTAATTTTGCAATAATGGCCTATATTCTACAAATAGTTGAGTTTATTAAATCATTTATGCCGAAGTATCATTTTTATATTTTATAATGTTGAGTTATTATATTAAAATAGTTGTATAGCATAAATATTATTTTTACCATTTACAAGTTATTTTAATAATTTATTATAAATTAATTTTTAATGGTTTCAAAACTAGCCCAATTCTAGGCTAATTTTCGGACCAATTTTGGCCCAAATCCTAAGCCCACACCCTCTCCCCTCTCAGCAGCCCAAACCAGTCCAACCCTTTAATGAACGCGGTCGCGACCCGTTTTAAACGACTCGCCCCACTCCCCTTTCGATCTTGGCCATTGATCTCAATGTCCTAACCCAACACATTCATGGATTCTTACACTGATTTCCTTACCTTTTGGATATAATATCGTTGTTACTTGCATAAATATGGTATTACTTAGTACTCGCCCAATTTTGGCAAGTATTCGTCTTTGAACAAAAGGAAATCTGTCTTATTCTTCAAGATTTGGACAATATTTCGTCCTTATGCGATCATAGCAAGGCTATGAGGTTCAGATTCCCCCAGATCTCCGGCAAATTTCTGATCCTAGTCAAACTAGGGTTTACCCGTTTCTTCTCCTAATCCGATTCTAAATTGATTTGTGTGTGTTCTTTTTTCCTTTTATGTTTGATTGACTGTGTTTCCTTATTTATTTACCAATTTTAACTACTATATAAACCCCTCAGCATTTCACCTTTAAGGCAGACTTGAATCGTTAAAAGTTTTCACTAAAAACTGAAGTTATTGCTTTTTGTTCTCTAATTCTCTTGTTCTATACTTTGGTTCTTGGCCGGCTGAAAGCCAAGGCCACCGAAATTCTGGGTTCTTGCTCTTTGTTGATATTCAGAATACTGTGGACTTTTATTTTTTCTTGTTCTTCGCTTAACTAGTGAGTTACTGGACATCGTAGTTTCATTCCTATGTATTTGTGACTTGCATATGTTTTCACTCTTGAAGTTTGCTTAATGTGTTCTTCTAGGTTGTTTTGTATGCAATTCTGTTCGCTTTACTTCAATTTTTTAGGTTTGTAGCTTTTAGCTTCGTAATGTTGATAGTTTGAAGTATACCTCAACCTGATTCTATTAAATTAGATATTTTTCAAGCATGACTAGTCAATATGTTACGAATTACTGTTGTTTGGGACATTTACTCTTGTTAACATCTTTTGGTGCTTAATTTTTCCTTAGGCTATCAATCCTATCATTTGAACATGTTTTACCTGCATAATTTGTGCTCTCTCTTTCGTTAGCTAGTCAATTGTATTCAAAGCATGAACGTTTACACTCACTGTATGGCACAAGTCTATTTTCCTATCTTATTCTGCATTTCTGTGGTGATAGCTTGCCTATATAGCATGTTTTGATCTTGTTCTCTATCAGTATGCCCTTTAGCATCTTTTGATTCCCGGATTCACTAGTAGTTATAATCTATTTTTATCATGTCTATATGTTCTTCTGCTACCAAATTAGTATGACTGTTTCATAACATTAGGACCTATACTTAGCATAACTGGACCTTTCCCTTTATCATGAATCAGTATATTTCATCAATCCTGCAAACCTGTTCTCCTTTAACTCTGCAAATGAGTCACTACTTATGCAGTAAGTGTTGAACTTGTTATCTGAATCTTTGCTAAGTTTATTCTTAAAACCTAAAGCCTGTTCGATTATTTGCTCTATGTGCTCAACTTGACTATGTTTGTATCCCTCAGTTTTGTCCCTTAACCTTAGTTTACTCTCCTTCACTTGTTACCTGGGCTCTTTTGAGTTCTCATTCTTAGCTGGCTGAAAGCCAAGGTTACCTAGGTTCTATCATTGACCTCCCTAGTGTGAGCACTACTCAGGGTCCAATTGAGACCCTTGTGAATTCTGACACACTAGGACTTGGTCCTTATTCATTCCCTTAATCTCAAACTACTCCCATTTATCCCATTTTATCTTATTATCTGTTGTATACCTGAATTGGTTGATTTAAATGGTGCAATAGTTGGCATTGTGGTCAAATAAATCGACTTTGGGCTCCTTTATGGATTCTGGGGTCGTGTGTTGAATATCAACCCTTATTAGAGGCCCGGGTATGCTTACTGAAGGCCCAGACAGTGCTGGGTATTTCATTTAGGCCTGCTGAAGGCTTATTGTCATCGCTTTGTAAAATACTTTGATTTTATTCATTATTTGGCCTGTAATAACTTTTGTATAAACGAATGGGGCGCTAGTAACAGGGGAAATGCGTAGAATTCTAGGACCTCTCCCAGCAGATTTTGTTATATTCAACTGCTTAGGTCACCTAGGCATAACACATATAGGGTTAATAACTTCCAATTTGCGATAACCATCTTGTAATGCCTGAATAATTCTGCCCATGAGCAATATCCTGCATCTGAAACATCCACGTACTTTGATTCAAAGCCACCTAGAAACCATATTTATAGTCTAAGGTTCTGAATTCTTAAAATCTCCTAATTTGCATATGTGTTTGGGTGCATTTGGTGTTTAAGTGTGGGGGTCAATGTGAGCCCTTAGCTGCTTTTATGTGAAGTCTTTATGTGTTTTTGCTTGCGCCTAGTTTTGCATTTTGAGCATCCTAGATAAGGTCTAGAACCATCCAAATAGAGGTCCAAAACCCCCTGGACCATAGGCATGGGACGGGTAATGCACGCATAAGGTACGATTAATAATTGAACTAGTGCGCTTTAGGTAACAACTTGAAGATAGTAATCGGGTAGCAGGAGATGATAGTCTGTGCTCGCTGAATAATATGAGTAACACCCCCATTCTGAGGGAGTTACGAAGTATTATTCATAATCGAGCATAAAGACCTACACTGCACACAATGTCAGGTCTGCTAGTAGTGATATATAAAAGAGAACCAATCATTCACCTATACAACTTCTGATCGAGCATAAAGACCTACGTTCATCTATATCCAATTTCGTGGATGTTGCAATAGGAGTGTCAATTTCTTTAGATGTTTCTTCTTGGTTTTGTTACTAAGGAATAGGTTCATGGACCGGTTCCCTCGAGATTTGAGGATTAGTTCCTCTCTAGTCAGTTCCCCCTGTCATGTTGCCCTGGGTAGAAGAACCTGTTCCATCACCTGTTCCTTCTTCTGGAGCAGCTTCAGTCTGGACTGTGATTTCACCATTTGAATTCTTATCAGCCCAATCTCTTCATTATCTTATTCCTGCATCTCAGAAAGAATGTTAGTTTTAAAAAAATAACATATACATTTTTTCTACACACATAGTTCTTTTACTCTATATCTTATAAGCTTTACTGTGTGAAGAATATCCCAAGAATACTCCCTCATCACTTCTGGGATCATACTTACCTAGGGAGTCTTTGCCATTATTGTGCGCAAAGCACTTGCATGTAAATGCCCTAAGATGGAATATATTTAGCTTTCTCCCTTTAAGTGACTCATAGGGAATCTTCTTAACAAGAGGTCTAGTCATGCAACTATTTATGATGTAGCATGCAAAAATTCAGCAAACTTAGCATTTTCAAATTCAGTTCCATGATCAGACCTAATTGATGCAAGATGATTACCTAGTTGTTTCTGAGTTTTTCTAACAAAAGAAGTAAACATGTCAAATGCTTCATCTTTAGATGTTAAAACCAATGTCCAAGTAAACCTAGAGTAATCATCAACAAGCACCATCACATATCTTTTACCACCTCTGCTTAATGTTCTCATTGGACCACAGAGATCCATATGGACCAGTTCCATCGTCTGGTGATGCTTACCATTTTCTTGCATTTAAAAGAGGATCTTACCTGCTTCCCCTTGCACAAGCCTCACAAACTTTGTCTTCCTTGAACTTGATGTTAGGCAGCCCTATCACCAGATCCTTGGAGACTAATTTGTTGAGTTGACTCAGACTTGCATGTCCAAGTCTCTTGTGCCAAGGAAGGGGATCATTGTCCAACACACTTAAGCAAGTGAGTTCATTTTCTGAAAGTGTGGACAAATCTACAATGTATGTATTGTTTACTCTTTTTCCCTGCAAAACAATCTTGTCAGTGGTAAGATTAATCACAAAATATTTGGTAGAGGTGAATGCTACCAAGTTACCTCTATCACATAATTGTGATACACTGATTAGACTGTACTTTAAGCCATCTATCAAGTAGACATTCTCAATAGAGTGAGAATCAGTCTTACCTACCTTTCCAACCCCAATGATCTCACCTTTCTTCCCATTTCCAAAGGAGACATTACCTCCTTTAAGGTTCTCAAGTGAAAGGAACTGGTTCTTGCTTCCTGTCATATGCTTTGAACAGCCACTATCCATGTACCATATTTGGCTGCTCCCCTTCACTTGGACCCGCAAAAGGAAATCAGGGGTTAGTCTTAGGAACCCAAACTAGTTTGGGTCCCTTTCTATAGGCAAAAGGGTGAATCAGATTCTTTTAGCCCAACCTGGCAGCCTATTTTTCCCTTGAACAAATTCTTTATTCTTTTGACTAGCCTTTTCTTTTGCAATACATTCACTTTTATAGTGACCAGTTTTACCACAGTGTGTGCAAATTTTGTTCTCAGGAAGTGTGAGGTACTTGCTTTTGGGATCCCACTTAGGTGCAGGGGTCCCATAGCCAAGTCCTCTCTTATTGCTACTATGGTGTTCATGTAGCCATGAAAGTGCATCGGAGGACCTATTCCATTTACAAGTTCTGTCTAGCTCGTGCTTAACCTTGCTTAGATCCTCCTTAAGGACTCTTATCTGCTCATCTCTTTTGTACAACTCGTCTTTCATTTTTCCTAGGTTTTCTTCTAATGTGAGTTGTGTGTGATCAGCTTTCTTTTTACCTGTTCCTAATTTCAGTTTTAGATTTTCAGATCTTAGCTCTAGGACAGTGGTGTTAAGTTCATGAACCTGGTTCTTTAACTCAGCATTTTTACTTTCACTTTCACTAGCCCTAAGTTCCAGATTTTTGCACTTAGCTTTCAAAATCACACACTCCTTAGACAGCTGTTTCTTTTCATTGTTTAGATCCTCAGATTCATCAATGAAATCCAGGAGTAACTCAGATAGCCTTTCTTTAGACAAAAATTTAATCTTGTCTTTGAGATGAATTATACTTACCTCAGATTCCTCATCGGATTCTCCAATTGCCATGAGTGCTTGTTCATCTCCATCTTCATTCTCTGAGTCCTCATCTGAGCTTTCTCCCCAGGCAGCAACCATAGCCTTTGTTGATCCTTTGTTCTTCTTGGGTTGAACCAGTTTCTTCTTCCTGTTGCTTCGTTCAGCTCTTTCCTTCTTCCATTCAATTTCCCATTGAGGGCAGTTTTTGATGTGGTGATCAGTCTTCCCNATTCCTATTTATCTATGAGTCAATTGTTTGTATTTATTTAAAGTCTGTTGATAATAAAACTTCCCAAACTTCTTTGTCTATGTTTATCTGACTAATTCATATAATTCAAGTTCGGCCAGGACCCAAAGTTGTCTTGAAGAGTGCCTAACACCCTCTATTCGAGGTAATTTCGAGCCCTTACCAGATCTTTGGTGATGCAAACTAGCCAAACCTGAGTCATCTATAAATAGGTGCCCTAACGCACCTTAAAATTGTTAGGTGGCGACTCTTCTCTTTTAACCCTTCCTTTAAAAGAGTTGTCACATGTCGAAACCCGATTTTGCGAGAAAAAGGGGCGCAACAAATAACTATACTCTTTGGGATCGATGAGAATTGCTCTACGAGGAAGAAATAAGCTAGGTATAGTAGAAGGAAAGTAGAAAAAAGGGGAATTTTCATGATAATCTGTGGGAACAGTGGGAGAGATGTAATGCTATTGTACTCTCCTGGTTTATGAATGCTATAACTCCTCAACTTATTGGAGGAGTTGTGTTTGAATCAAGTGCACATGCAGTGTGGGAAGATCTCAGAAAGATGTTCAGCAAGGTAGATGGATCTAGGTCTTACAATCTGCACAAAGAGATTGCAACTCTGCATCAAGGTACATCTTCAGTTTCTGTGTACTATACAAAATTAAAAGATCTGTGGGATGAATACAAAACTCTAGTACCATCACCTAGCTGTGATTGTGAAAATTCTAGGGATTATGTAGTACACATGAGAAGGCAAAAGTTGTACCAATTTCTAATGGGCTTGAATGAGTCACACTCCCTAGCAAGGAGTCAGATATTACTAATGCATCTTTCACCATCAATGAATCAAGCATACTCTATGATCATGAGAGATGAGAACCAAAAATCAGTAGTTGCTATAGTAGGAAGCTTAGGCACAACTGCTATCACCTCTGAGAATTTTGAGCCTACTGCATTGCTCAGTTCTAGGCTTGGGAGCTTTCAAAACAATAGTTTTCAAACTGGTGGTTCTAATATGCAGTCTGGCAACTTTTATCCTAATAGCTACCCGAGACCAAAGAAAGGCTATGGTGACTTTTGTGAGTATTGTAGGAAGAAAGGCCATAGAAAAGAGAATTCCCACAAGATCATTGGTTATCCACTAGGACCTAAATCCAAGAAGAAAGGGGGAGCAAGCAATTCCTCTGCTTATAGTGTCTTCACTGAAGAAACAAATCAAAACTATCAAGCACAACCACAGTCCATGACACAGACTCAACAAGGACAAAGCTCACAAATGCAAAGCCAACCACAGTTGATGATGCAGGCTCCAGGACCTCATAACAATGGATAGGGGAAGCAAACATCTCAAACTCCTGCTTATTCATTTATTAAGGAACTGTATGACCAAATAGTACATATACTAAACAAAGCTACTGGAACCATTCCTTCAGCAAATATGGCAGGTATCAGTAGTGCATGTTTAGCAGATAATAAAGCTCATGGATGGATTATTGATACAGGAGCCACCAACCACATGGTGTCTGATCCTAATCTGTTGTCTAAGGCCGAAGAAGTCAAACCTAATATTTCTAAGCAAGTTCACTTACCTAATAGAGAAGTAGCTAATGTTACACACATTGGTACTAGTATACTTTCAGCATGGAGCACAATTGAAAATGTGTTATACATTCCTCAGTTAAGATATAATTTGCTACCAGTGTCAAAGCTAACTAAGGCTCTACAGTGCTGTGTTGCTTTTTTCCATGATTTTTGTGTTTTTTAGGATCTTTACAGTGGGATAATGAAAGCAATTAGTAAAGAAATAGGTGGCCTTTACATTCTAGCACCACATGTAGCTAAGATAGTAGAAGCAAGGAGCATAGCCGTCAAGGAAACTGAAGCAAAGAATCTGCAAAATGCAATACAGAAAGAAGAAGTAGATGCTGAGTTGTGGCATAAGAGATTGGGGCATGTGTCAAGTGGTGTCACGCCCCGAACCTGGGGGGCGAGACCGGCACCCGGTGCCTCACCTATCCTTGCATACCAACTTGCGACTAGGGGACTCTGAACATATAATGTCATACTTTGGCCATGGGCCACATTGCAAGACAATTTCTAAAGCAAAATATAAAAGTGAACGGAAACTAATGCTGACTAAACATCAATATAAAACTAGACCGTCATAACTACTACAGCTGACAAACCAACAAAATATACATACAAGGCCTACAAGTCCAACATACTGCACTAACTAACGGGATATATCTACAAGCCTCTACTGATAGATGTACTGTGATCGGAATAGGGCCCCGACCTACCCATAACCTATATACATATATACATAAGATGTACATAAAACTCTAGGCCCGGCAACTTTGAAAGATGTGGAGCTACCGATAAAGCTGAACTCGGGCAACACCTACTGAAGAGGTCTACCCGTCTGTCTGTAAGTCTGAACTGCACGCATGAAATGCAGTGTCTCTAGAAAAAACGGACATCAGTACGAAATAACGTACCGAGTATGCAAGGCAATAAAATAACTGAAAGCTGAAACTGAACTGATAATATAATAACATAAAGTAACTGGGAGTCAAATATGATCTGGAGGTACACTTACCTGCTAATACTAACTCAACTTTTTCAATATAGTAAGTAAAATAAATGTCCGGCTCTATAAGGCTCGGAACCTGTAACTGCTCTGCCGTAGTAGGCTCGCTCATAGGCGCTCGGCCATACTAGGCTCTGTATCTCGGCCATTCTCGGCTCACTCATAGGCGCTAGGCCACAGTAGGATCGGTATATAACTTACCATCTGATCAGAGTTTTTCCAATAGGGGCCTTCCCATTGATTATAGCTCGATGGTGGTGAAAATATTATAACATTGTGTGTGTGTATGTGTGTCTATATATATATATATATATATATAGACTCGTTGCTCTCTTGACTGGAAGAAAATAATACTTAACTGAATATAAAGTCCCGATAAGGGGGGATACTATAACTTATGAAACTAGGATAATATACATAAGTTACGTAACACAAACTTCTCTTTATGCCTCGTTATCAAACTCACGTAGTTACGGGATTATGACAAAATGAAGGAAGGGCTTAACCTTAACATACCTGAACCGATTCTCTTGAGAAAGATTGCACCGTACTCCCTTATAATTGCAAAATCTCACGTTGCTTAAGATGCTATGAAATCTCACGTTTTGAATTGTTGAAGAACCTATGAAATCTCACGTTTTGAATTGTTGAAGAACCTATGAAATCTCACGTTGCTTATGAAGTTTATCTTGCTGAAGCCTTACTTGGATGTAATACCCTTCCTTTTGAAATAGAGAAGGAATCTTAGTCTTGGTCGTGTGGGCCCCACCTTTCAAGACTTGGTGTCACATTTTTTTTCTTAAAATGTGCCACATTTCAATCTCTAGTAAGAGTCATTAGATGAGAAGGGGGTGCTTCCACGTTGGGGAGGTTTTAATCTCATCCAAATTCTTTAATTAATCACCCAATCAATTCCTTAATTAACTAGGTAATCTCTCATTACCCAATAATCAACCAATTACCCACATAATTAAGAATTATCTCAACTTACTTAAAATAGTACTCACCTTTAACATACCTTATACACCTTACTATCATGGTCATGTAGTACCTTGTATGGTACTAGTCCATAAATACCGGGTATTATAGCTCTGACTGTATTTTATCCCAAATCGACAATCTTCCATGAAACTCATTTTCTTTGATTTGTTTGTCCTTTAACCTTTACGGCACTTTACTTATCATTTGCTATAAATAGCATAAATGCTTATAACCTCAAGAAAATCTCATCCCCGAGTCTATGCCGATTAACTTACGACGAAACTTTTACGTACGAAGTGCCGGATATAACAAGTGGAGTACTTCAAAAGTTGTTTTCAATAAAGCTAGACAATTGTATGTCTACTATAAATAAGTGTCATGTGTGTCCACTTGCTAAAGACACTAGACTTGCATTCCCTAGTAGCAGTATCAAAACTACTCAATGTTTTGAACTAGTACATGCTGATGTATGGGGACCATATAGAGTCTCAACTTTTGATGGAAATAAATACTTTCTAACTCTGGTAGATGACTTCTCAAGAATGACTTGGTTGTTTCTTTTAAAGCTCAAATCAGATGTTTGTGTTGTGTTAAAACAATTTCTGTGTTATGTATGAAATCAGTTTGACAAAGGAGTTAAAATTGTCAGAACTGATAATGGAACTGAATTTGTAAACTCAACCTGCACAGAATTGTTTGAAGCACTTGGAGTGATGCATCAGAGAACATGTGCCTATACTCCTTATCAGAATGGAGTAGCTGAGATAAATCATAGACACATCTTAGAAGTTTCTAGAGCTATGAGGTTTCAAGCACATATTCCTCTAAAGTACCGGGGTCACTGTATTCTAGCTGCAGCTTATGTCATAAACAGGATGCCTTCTACAGTCCTATATGGTGCATCACCTTTTGAGAAGATGTATAATAGAAAACCTTCACTAGAACATCTTAGAGTGATGGGATGTCAGTGTTATGCCAAAGATGTACAAGTCCATGACAAGTTTATGCCAAGAGTAATTCCTGCAGTGCTAATGGGATTCTCATCAGTTCAGAAAGGCTATGTACTCTTAAATTTGACTAACAATTGCTTCTTTGTTAATAGGGATACTATCTTCAAAGAAAATGTGTTTCCATTCAGAAATCAACACACTTCTCACTCACCTATTTTCTTGCCACATGATATCACAGCCTATGATCAATCATCTGAAATCAACCCTGGACAAAAAAAAGAGATCAACCCTGAAGAAGAAATGATCCCCACTGAAGATACTGATCTTCCTATGGTAGGTGATCTGGAAGATGAAGCAGGTTCACCAGATCCTGCTCATGTTCAAGAGCAAGCACCTGCACCTGTACTTGCACAGTCGCATGGGGATCAATCCCTACAACCTGCTAGATTTAGAAGATCTACAAGAGATAGGAACCCACCTATCTGGCTAAAAGACTTTGTTTCTCTAAATGTTCATCAGAATGTTCCTTATAGCATAGCCAACTATGTAAACTACAGTGGTATTTCCTCCAAATATCAAGAATATCTTGCAGCATTTTCCTCCATTGTTGAACCTTCTTCCTTTGCTGAGGCCAGCTAAGACCCTAGATGGGTGGAAGCTATGCAATCAGAGATTGAGGCACTGAAGAGTAACAATACATGGGAGGTAGTACCACTTCCTAAAGGCAAGAGTCCTATTGGATGCAAGTGGGTATATAAAGTTAAGTATAAAGCTTCTGGAGAGGTGGAAAGGTTCAAGGCCAGGCTAGTGGCTAAGGGATATTCACAAAAAGAAGGGATTGACTACAAGGAGACTTTTTCTCCTGTAGTCAAGATGGTAATTGTGAGGACAGTCCTATTTGTTGCTGCTGCTAGGAGGTGGCACATCCATCAAATGGATGTGTGTAATGCCTTTTGCAAGGTGACCTGTTTGATGAGATCTATATGGGCTTAAACAAGCTCCAAGACAGTGGAATGAGAAGCTCACTAAAGCTTTATGTGCATTTGGCTTTTCTCAGAGCCAATATGATCACACTCTATTTGTCAAGAAGCTACCAGAAGGAGGCATTGTTATTGTGCCAGTGTATGTAGATGATATGCTGGTACTAGTCTACAACTGATAGAAGAAACAAAGACAGCCTTGCAGCAAACCTTCAAGATGAAGGACTTAGGGGAACTAAAGTATTTTCTGGGGATAGAATTTCTCAGGTCTGAGAAAGGAATTCTATTACATCCGAGAAAATATGCATTAGAACTCATCTCAAAACTTGGACTTGGAGCAGCTAAGCCAGCTATAACACCTTTCGAGATGAATGCAAAGTTGACTACAAAGGAGTATGATGATCATTTGAAGATTCAAGAAAGTGCAGAAGATGAACTACTGACCGATCTAGGAGCTTACCAAAGATTAATCGCGAAGTTTTTGTACCTAACAGTAACAAGGCCTAATCTAGTATTCAGTGTACAAACCTTGGGTCAGTTCCTACAGCAACCAAAAAGATCCCACATGGAGGCAGCTATGAGGATAGTCAGGTATGTGAAGAACCATCCTGGGCAAGGAGTGTTCCTGTCAAGCAATAACAAAGGGACACTAGAAGCCTATTGTGATGCAGACAGGCTGCCTGTCAGCACTCTAGGAAGTCAGTAACAGCCTTTCTAATAAAGTTAGGGGATTCTTTGGTATCCTGGAAGTCCAAAAAATAAGCCAATGTGTCAAGAAGTTTAGCAGAGGCAGAATATAGAAGCTTAGCAGCTACAGTTACAGAGCTGGTCTGGCTAACTGGATTAATGAAAGAGATTGGTTTTGAAGTTCAATTGCCTGTTGATATCTATTGTGATAGCGAGGCAGCAATGCAAATAGCTGCTAATCCTGTGTTTCACGAAATGACCAAACATATTGACATAGACTGTCATTTCATAAGGGAGAAAATTCTGTTGGGATTGGTTAACACCAGATATGTAGGCATAAGGGAGCAGGTGGAAGATTTGCTAACAAAAGGCTTGAACAGAGTTCAACATGAATACTTAAGCTCCAAGCTAGGTGTGTTTGATGTGTTTGCACCACCTAGCTTGAGGGGGAGTGTAGAGAAAGGAGTCACTTAGTCTGTATATAGAGCAGGGGCATTTTAGTCTATTTATATATAAAGTTGTTAAGTCGGTTAGTTTAGTTTTTAGTTATAGCTAATTGTATAAATACAACTATGTAGTTTACTATTCTATTGAATAATAGAATAAAGAGATTCTCTTCTTCCTCACACATTTCCTCTCTCAAGCTACCTTGTCCTAGCTAGGGTTCTTCACCTCTGATCTGCTAATTTAGCAGTTATATACCTCTAAAACCGAATGTTTAGCTATAAATACAATGTAATTTTTTGACGAAGGGTGGTCAATTATGTTATATACCTTTAAATTCTAATATTTTACCTATATGTACAATGTAATTTTTCGACGAATGGTGGTTAATACTTCGTCCCTGTGCAAAAGGCTCATCAAGACAAAGAGTTCTCTATCAATTTTTTTTTTCATTTTCAGAACTCAAACTCGAAATTTCTACTCTAAGCATGAAAAGATCCCTTTCAACCCATCGCATTCCTTCACGGTATGTATCTTTCTACTCCTGAAATAGGAAATGCATCATGATGAAAAAAAGATTGGCAAAGTTATTACTCCTAAAACAAATTGAGATGCCTTATACGTCACTCAATATCCATAAGGGAGTGTCATGAAAGTAGTACATATGATTAGCCTTCTTGTTCCATCACAATGGATTTGTCCTCATTTATGAAAAGATAAAGACGGATCACATATTATATGATTATTAAAGCTTTAAAGGTCCCATAATTATAAGAGTAAAGCAGTAGAAATTTGACACCACACCATCCAGGAAAGTGGAGAAAAACATCACTCTTTGGTTAGCTAAAGAAGCTGCTTCATCTCCACTTGATATTAAAAGCATAGCTACGTGCCAACCGTCTTGAGTTTTATTCTATTTACTTTTCCTTTTTTTCTTGGAAAATTTTCAAGACCCCCTTTAAATTTGGCTTCATACATGAAGTTTTTGGTACATCTGATTCTAGTTATGTTACGTCCAGCTAATAGCTTTGTTACAATGTATAGGGATCGTTTAGTTGCTGGTTAGAATTATACAGATATAAATAATGTAGAAATTAGTTATGCAGGGATTCATTATGCAGGGTTTAATTATGCAGTATTTTGGTGTGCATGATTTAATTATGAAGGCATTATTTATGTAAGGACTAGTAATATATGGATTAGTAGTTTATCGTAGATATTATTTTTTTAATAGTGACAGTTTCTTGCATCGATATTGGCACCATAATACTTTATAAATAGGGAAAGGGAGGTTCAAAGGTGAGGCTTTTGAATTTCATACTTATTTGGTACTTTGCTTGTTCTTCTATATCTTCTTTGACCCTTGCTTCCAATTTCCTTCTGCTTCTCAGTTTCAGTTTTCCCGTTAACCATACATTTTCCGTATTTTATTTTAATTATACAATGTGTAATTTAAAATAAATATGAGCGTTTTTTAGTCATTTGATTGTTTAATCCATATATTACCAGTACATATATTAGTTATCAACATTCTACCTTGCATAAATAATACATGAATTTGTTGTATAACTTATCTATGTATTATTTATATCCCAATGGAAAGAACAACCAAACATCACATTAGTTATGCTAACTTTTGTACGAAATAAGTAAAGGCTACTAAGCATACTATTATTAGTTGTGTTACTCGTAATACATAAATTATTCACCCTGTAACCAGCTACTAGAGCTGTCAATATGGGTCGGGTCGGGCTAGTCCAGGTCAACCCACGTGGGCTTTAGTAATTGACGGACTGTGCTGAGCTAGCCTACCATTTTGACGGGCCTTATAATGGCCAGCCCACCCCGGCTCTATGTGGGCCACAGGCCCCACTGGTCGGCCCAACATTTTTAAAAATATAAATTTATATTTTTTCTTTAAGTTCTGACCTAAAAAAGATAATTATTTAAAAGTGAAAAAATATCTTATTGGAAAAATTTCGCAAAATTTAATACTCCCTCCGTTCCAGTTTATGTGAACCTATTTTCTTTTTAGTCCGTTCCAAAAAGAATGACCCCTTTCTAAATTTGGCAACAATTTAGCTTAAACTTACAATTACCCTTAATGAGAAGCTTTTATAACCACACAAATACTGTGGGCCCCTTTCTGACTTGTTTAGGACCACAAATTCTAAAAGTCTTCATTTTTTCTTAAACTCCGTGCCCAGTCAAACAGGTTCACATAAATTGGAACGGAGGGAGTAACTTTTTATATTGTTCCAATAAGATCACAATAAACACTAAAAAAAAGTAAACGACAAGACTATATTTCATTCAGTAAAAGTCAAAACTCAAAACAAACTATTCAAGAGAATGTCCATGACTCTTATGAGATCTCCAACACATCATCTTCATCAAACACATTTGAATCCGCTTGTGACAAAGTTGTCTTAACATCTTCACTTTCATCTACATCTAAAATTCATATGCAATATTAATTAGTTAAATATTAAGAATAATTAAATTTTAAAAATTTATAATATTTAAATTCACATTAAAATATTACCAGTTTGAGTTTGAAAAAAGCTATGCAGCCAATTTCGAGTAGTAACAAGTGTTTGGACATTTTCATAATAAATGCAACTTCTGTACTTTGTAAGAACACGCCACTAATGCTAAATGTTGATTCCGATGCTACAATAGTAATAGGAATACTAAGTACATCACGCACCATCACCGAAAGATCGGGATATTTTCTAGAATGGTCCTTCCAATACATGACAACATCCATCTCTTGAAACTTCTCAAGATCAAGTTTTGGTTCCTCTTAGTAAAGATTCAATTTTGACTTTCCATCTCTAGAGGCAGCATACTTTTTATTTTATTTATGTATTTTAAATAAATATTTTATTAGGCCACGGGCCGGCCCAACCCAGCCTCAGTCAAGCTTCACGGGCCACGGGCTTACTCGGGCCGGGCTTTAAAGCCTCGTTTTTAAACGGGCCTCAAAAATTCTACCCAAACCCTTATAAATCACAAGCTGGGCTGGGCTAGGCCAACGGGCCAAGCCCATATTGACGGCTCTACCAGCTACCGTTGGGCCAAGCCCATATGGACGACTCTACCAGCTACCAAACGCCCCGTAACGCATTAAATTTGCAGGCATTGTATACGAATATATGCTTTTGATCATTTTCTTGTTTCGCTGCCAAAACCAGCATCATCTCCTCAAGACATGTACCTGTCCTGCTGACTAACGTTATTCATTTTTTTGAATTTTTGGGTTTCTTAAGCGTTTGCGAGTATTAGGTTTTGGTAATTAGACTTGCTTCTTTGCTTGTTCATACGGTACTCCTATTTTCTTTTATATTTGTGATTCCATCATATAACATGATAGTGGTTGACGTTTTGGGATTTAAAAATTAAATCCCCAATTCAAATCGACCGCAGCAAATATTTGACGATCTAAGATTTTCTTAGGAGTTTTGGCAGTCAGTATGCCTTCTCTGGGGACCTAAAGTTCTCATTTTTTTTTAACTTGGAGTCCTTTTAACAAAGGCAAAATGGCCTAAATGGCATATGTATTTGTCCCACTTTGTCATGTCGGTCCCCAAACTTAACAATTTGCCAATTGAACACTTACACTCCTTCAAATAGTGTATAATAAACGTTTATGACACGAGCTTTTCAGTGCGTGTAATACAATCTCCTACACGTAGGACGCCACATCAAGAAAATTAAACCACGTAGGCTCCATGTCATTTATTATGGCCACATAGGAAAATAAAACAAGAAATGATTATTATCCCCCCAAACCCAAATTTACCCCTCATTTTACACTTATCCGCTTAGTTAGGGCTTAGAAAGTATGAACCACTTCTGTCTCTCCTCTCTTCTCCGTCATCGTTGCCGGGATTTTTATGTCCAAAGCCCACTTAAATCCTGTCTGCTTCTGCTGTTGTTATAAACAAGGGCTATTGGTTTGGTTTTTTTTTTTTTAAAACGGAGGAAAATCAATGGCGGAACAAAGAGGGGCTCAGATCGAGGAAAATCAATGGCGGAACAGAGAGGGACTCAGATCTAAGAAAATCAATGGCGGAACAGAGAGGGACTCTTTTGAAAATGGAGGAAAAAAGCCTATAGGTTCGCACTTAAGAAAATAACCTTCCAACTGAGGCTCAGATCTATAATATTGAAGACAAGGCAAAAGATTGAAGACACTGCCATGGCTGCAAACACCGATTGCAAGTAAGACCGTCTGGGTCGCCCTGCCATGTTACGGCTCTGATTGTTCCATTGCCCTATTCAACTTGCTCAGAGACAGAAGAAAAAACTATCATCACAGCCTCGGATTTTTGCTACAATTATTATTCATTCTTATTTTAATGACTAGTTTTAGTATACGTGCGTTGCACGTGAATTTTGTGTCTATCAATAAAAATGCATAGAATATTATATCAAAAATAATTTTTGAATATAGACTTGAACTCATAATAAGTAATTGTTTTCATTATAATAAGGATTGAACATTTACAAAATATATTAGTTTATGCATCAATATTACAATATGTTGTAATTAGTTCACATGAGTTGGATGACATACCTCATTATTCTTTAGAATCTGCCCAGTATTTAAGTACAATTTATTTACAGATTTTTATATTAATATCAAATTTAGATTCAAAAGAAAAATTTGAACTAAAAATAAGGATTGAGCATATTAGAAAATTTAATTCCTTACAGCACGATATACCCAACTTTTTTTTATGAGTAGTTTATCTATAACTGTCTAAATTCAATAAATGGGATATAACTTTCAAAACACAATATTGTAAATTATTTTCGTGCGCAAGGTAATTATATTAATTAGTAAAATTTTATATTATAAGTGAGATAGAAAAATATTGCACCACACTTTAAATTCCGTGAAATATTTATGATGACGAATGAGAAAATAGTCCAAACGGAAATAATCATTTTTCGTGAGATAATAAAAATGATTTGCCTAAGCAGATGAAATTGTCAAAAATCTGGCTACATGCAAGAGCGTCTATTGTCAATTTCTGTTATTTAATTAACACAATTATTTAATAAGATCTTTAATTGAGAGTAAGAATGCATAATCAATTTTCTGGTACAGAATGCAATTACTCTAACAATCTCTATAAAATTTCTAAATACGTCAATCTTTAAACTGATAATAGTATATGAGATATGATAAACAAAAAATCACAGTTGATAACTTTTTAATTCACAATTGTCAAGTTATTATATAACTTGAAGAAAAAATTAAAGGTTAGAAAATTTATCTCAAATCACAAGCGAGTTATCTCCACAAATAATGACATTCTTAAGAACAAGTTTGTCATGCCGGGGCGATCGACGCTCGATCGACACATCCCAGTCAAGCAAGACTACTTGGTGCCTTCTACCCAACCTTACCCATGATCAATTTAAGAATCACTAACATGAATTAGACATGAGAAGAGTAAAGTGTACCACGTCCTTTTTTCATTACTTTTTCTCAAAATATTACAAGTTCATAGTTGTGAGGGAAAACATGTTTGACAACTACCACATTTATAGTTCATTATCCCAAATCGAACACGACTTACAACATGTCTACGGAGCCTCTAAGTATAACAGGAGAGTAGTATGAAAGTGCCTGTGACAATAAATGCTCGCTCTTTTATAAAAGTATTCAACTCCTAATTCTAAATTATTTTAGTTTTAAAGTGCTAGATTAATTGTTGAATCCTAAGCCTATAGAATCTAATTCTTCTACCTTTTTTTTTTATCCAACGGCATTGTTACATTAATTATGAATTATAAATCAAAATGATAATTTGAGAAGTGGTTGAAAGTTTTAACTAATATATTTATAAATAATTAATTGGTTAAAATTAAATAACAAATAAAAACTCCTAAACCTAAAAGGAGCTCAAAGTGCTCCAAAGTTTCCTAACAGGAAAACTAACGTGACTTACTGTAATTAGGAAAACTAACGTGTTATTTTTTTCCTTTTAGAAATCTGGTATATTACCAATTTCTAATAAGGAAAACTTTAATAACTCAAATTTTAGTTAATTTTAAAATCTTAAATATTAAAAGAATAATTAAATGACTATTTTATCTATTGTGAGCTCTATTTTTTACTCTATTTTTTAAGGGTAAAAAAGGCGAACGACATTTCGCTAAGGGCTTTCGTGTTTTTAATATAGTATTGATTTTTTCTTCTTATTTTAATTATTTCTGGTTCAAAATGTTCATATTCATGCTCATTATCCGCGTGAATTACACTCACTTTGTCCACCTCAAACATTATTTTGCCACATGTGCTTGGTCAACGGTCAGAAGGGTTTAAATAATATGCCTTGATCAAGTTGAAGTGTCTGGATGAAAACTAGTGATATAGAAGGACCGGCATGACAAAGTGTTACACCCCATACTTTCGTACTTAAGAGTACGTCGTAAGTCAATTGATGTAAGCTCAGAAAAGAAATCATCTTTGAAAAATTTATAAAGTAAGTTATTCATGTTACCGTGGATGTTAATAATATTTAATATCATGAATAACAAGTACCAAGATGGTTGGAAGGCATAGAAGCTAAACGAATTGAAGAAGATAAGTTTTGTCGAAAGCCGACAAGTTTGGTGTTACACCCTGTGCATCCTAAGGTGAGGTATAATGAATATGAGACTTGTTAATCATGATTTAATGAGTGTAAAGTCATAATATGACTATATATGATGTTTATACAAAAATATAAAGTTTGGAAAAAATTGGATTTAACTTACGGAATAATCGAGTTAAGATTTGTCTTGTAACGAGCTGTTTTGAGAAATTAAATTTGTACGCTTTATGGTGTCATTTTTGGGACATATGTCATACCAAAATGAAGGTCTTGGAACCTAGTTTCCAACGGTCCAAGCAATTTATTCAAACAACATCGGGGTAGAGAAATATGAGTTTTTAAACTAGGGTCACCAAGTAACGTTGCCGCACTTCGGAGAAACTGGCAGGTTTATAGGCCAAGTTGCGACGCAGTTTTATCCAAATATATTGAGAGTTACATGGAGATTTTTATATGGAATTAAATCCCTATGTGTCTAGTTTCCAACGCTACAAACCGTTTGTCAATACGATATCGGAGTAGAGAGATACAAGTATCCGAAGTGCCACTACTCAAGCTGCCAAGCAGGCAGCTTACCCAGCTGCATGGAGAATTGAGGCGGTGGGCTTATAAGTTGTATTTATCCATTATATTTCATCAATATCCAGAGATCAATTACTGCAAAAGACTCTGAAAACCTCCAAGAACTTGTCCAAGGATCCAAGAACTAAATTCAAGTGAAATCAACATAAATCCTCATCAAAGGTGTTAAAGACTACAAGAGAATACTTCTATGATGTTGTGGTGTGATTGAGGGCTATAGTGAGCTAAGTTGAGATGGGGTTTCGAGTTGTAGCTGTTGTCCAAGGTATGTATAACATCTTCTTGATTGTTCCTAAGGTTAATCTTGTGTTGGTTGTGTTGTTTTAGTGAAAAACCATAAGATGCACTTGAAGGAACATGGGATACGGTTGTCTTTTTGGTTGGTCTGTTTTGTGATTAAAAATAAGGTTTGTGGTGGGTGAAAATTGTGAGAAATAATTTGATAATGTTGTGGCTGCTGTTGTTAAGCATTCCTAGGTGTTAATTAAGTTTATTGAAGAAGAAAAGATGAAAAACAAGTGATTGACGATAAAAATTAAGGTGCTAGACGTAAGGAGCTGTTTTGGAAGGCATTTTGTGGAGGTTTTAAACTAGAAATGATATGGTAAATATAAGTGTGATGTTCTGAAGGTTGTAACCTAATTTATGGAATAAGAGTTGGATTCAATTTATATCTTGTTATGAGTAAAAGAAACGAGCTTGCCGCTCAATATGATTGTTAAGATAATCGGAGAAACTCATATTGGATTATATTGTTGTTGTTGTTGCTAGTGTTGGTTATAGTTGTTGTTGTTGCTAGTGTTGGTTATAGTTATTGTTGTTGGGTTGTAGATGACCCTTAGTGGTCTTTGGGAAGTATTAAAAATAGGGGAGTTGCTGCCCGATTTTCCTTAAGTCATGCGACTAGGCAAATACGATGGTACGACATTATATGTTAACGGCAATGTCATTTCACTTGTTGTAGATGCAAGAAGTTGTATTGAGCTTGGTTGAGTAATAAGGAAGATATCATACAGGTATGTTAAGACTAAGCCCTTCCATTATTTTTGCACGATCTCGTAATTACACAAGTTTGATAACGAGGCATAAAGAGAGATTCATATTCCTGAATTTATGTACATTTTTCTAGTCTCATAAGTTACAGTATTCTCCCTTATCATATTCAATTGAGTATTGTCTTCTCCTAGTCAAGAGAGCAGAGAGCCTATAGATACAATATTACAGTATTTTCATTACCATTGAGCTATAATCGATGGGCAGGCCCCTATTGGGCAGCCTCTGATAAAATGGTAAGTTATATACCGAGCCTATTGTGGCCGAGCCCCTATGAGCGAGCCCAGCATGGCCGATATACAGAGCCTAGTATGGCCGAGCGCCTATGAGCGAGTCTACTACGGCAGAGCAGTTATATATATACCGAGCCTTATAGGGCCGGACAACTATATTGAGAGAGTTGAGTCAATATCAACAGGTAAGCATATCTTCAGATTATCTTTGACTCTCAGTGACTTTCAGTTATTATATTATCAATTCAGTTTCAGCTTTCAGTTATTCTGTTGCCTTACTTACTCAGTACATTATTTCGTACTGACGTCCCTTTTGCTGGGGACGTTGCATTTCATGCCTGCAGGTCCTGATAGACAGTGGGATAGATCTTAGTAGACAGAGTCAAACATCAGCTTGGTTGGTACGCTCCACTTTCTCGGAGTTACCAGGTCTATACCTTGGAGACTATTTTATATATACAGGATTGATGGGTAGGTCGAGGCCCTGTTCCGATCATGATACAGTTCAGTTATCTCTAGAGGCTTGTAGACGAGTCCTGCATATTTTGGTCTATTAGTAGACGTTCATGGCGGCCTCATCAGCCTGCACAATTATATATATATATATATATATATATATATATATATATATATATGAGCTTTTGGGTATGTTTACCCCTCAGATGAGAGAGATGATATTTTAAGATGATTCAAAGTATGGCCTCATCGGCCTAAGTTAAGGGTTACCCCTCCAAAGTTCACAGTTATAGAGTGGTACGCTCGGGCCGAGTATGGCATCGGGTGCTTGTCGCATCCATACTCAGTACATTATTTCGTACTGACGTCCCTTTTGCTGGGGACGTTGAATTTCATGCATGTAGGTCCTGAGACAGTTTGATAGATCTTCCTAGTAGACAGAGTCAAACATCAGCTTGGTTGGTACGCTCCACTTTCTCGGAGTTACCAGGTCTATACCTTGGAGACTATTTTATATATACAGGTTTGATGGGTAGGTCGAGGCCCTGTCCCGATCATGATACAGTTCAGTTATCTCTAGAGGCTNCAAGTTTCAACAAGTAAAAGAAGCAAGGTGAAGAAGGGTACAAGGTACCCAGTTAGTAAAGATGAACATTATCTACAATTCAGGAAGAGAGATATAAGCATTTTGAGTTACCTTCAACAGTAACAGAGGTATGTACAATTGTCCACATCGATCTTAGTTGCCCTGTGGAAGCTAACATATATGGTTTAAGAGAAGGACGGGGTATCAGGACCCGGCTGGGGTTAGAGTAACCCAAAATGATGGATGGATTGTTTGCATTAGTTGACATTTCCAAAGGATATTGCAAATGAGCAAATGTGCTAATAGATCTCCTTGTGAGACACCCAGGTGGTGTACTCTAGAATAGTACATCTAGATATGATTACTACAAAGATAGGCACTGGAAGCCTTGAAGGTTCATCGATGATGTGAGAAGATGCCAAAGATGAAGAGGTAAAACATCTATAGGTAGATCGTCGTAGCGCTAAATCTTAGTACTCCCCTAAAGAAGGAATATTGAATGATGTGGCATTAAGTCAGAATTAAGTGGTTTTAGTAATTTTTGAATGGTGAAGGAAGAATGCGATAAAAAAAATGAGAAAAGGGATGAGATTGCACTTATCCAAATACTACTGATATGTTACGTTTCTAGAACATTATGCAAGCACGACATCAGGAGAGGAAGTAAGGGTTCCTGCCCGGGATGTTATTGATAAATAAGGGCCAGTGCGAGAGGTAAGTTAAGATAAAGGAAATAACCCAAGAAAGATTACGTAGAATATTGATATGAGAATGGACCAACAAGTAGTTATCAACTGATTCAGGAAGAGCCTAGTTACGACTAAACAAGGGGATACAGACAAATCAATAGATCGTGCAAGATAAACATAGTAAATCCCAACATGGGGAATTCAGCCTCGCGGATATGACATCGTAATCTTGAGAAATATTAAGATAGGAGTTGGGGTAGTTAAAGGTACCGTATGAGTGTTATGGAGATAAAAGAGAGTACCACTGGGAAGACAATCAAAATATCATCTTAGAAGCTACCCTATGAGCAAAAGGGCATAAAGGTAAGTAAGTAAGGATAATTACAAGTAAGAAAGAACATCAAAAATTCTGTTGGGTAAATGATGTAATAAGCTCGCAGCCTTGCAGGAATCAGAGGGTCCTCACTAAGTACTACTATAAAAGACTAGCTAAGGAAATAAGGAAGAAGGCTTCAACCTAAGCATAGTGACCTAAAGAGGAAATGATCTTGTAACAACAGTATCACCACAACATTGTATGCACTCTATAAGAAAGTAGGATTCGAGATCATGTGAGTTGCACGGAAATTCCGTCATGCGTGGGAACTAAGAAAAGCTAAGTATGCACGCTACAAGGGGCAGAAAGACTAGGAAAAGTAATAGCCTACGTTTAAAGAAAGCTGAGAAGAAACTAAAGAAATTATTCGAAAAATGATCCAGAATTAGTTACGTTATGAACGCACTTAAGATTTCAGAGTATTATCCATGCAGCATATATGTTGAAAATTATACAACCTAGAAGAATCCGATATAAGTAAAAAGAAAAGAAAAGAATTGAGTCCAGATCATAGACAAAGGATTGAATTGTTAGATGATGGTGTCACGGGTATTCCATTGCGTCCATGAAAGGCTAAAGTAATAACTAATACCATGGGTCGCAGACCGGAAGATGGCATAAGCCTACATAAAGGCTGATCAGAAGGAAGAGGAAACTAAAGAGTTACATCAACCAAGTAAATCAGGAGTCTGATTATTGGACCCAGAAAATTATAGAAATCGCGATTGAGAACATTATAGGATCACCCTTAATATCAGAGGTACAAGAGAGATAGTACGACAACCATATTATATAACGGCTCTACGAGAAAACCAGTTAGAAGGGTACCAGCCTCATAAGAAGTTAGTATGAAGCTCCCACCGGATTGTGTATGCACCAGGGGGTACGTATTACAATAGAGCTTCAAGTTGTGGATCTAAATCATACCATGTAGAAGGGAAGTTATCAAAGAGATAGAAGATGTGATGCGAGATTTTAAAGCAAGTAAGGTAAAGGTGAACAACGTACGAGACACTCAAGTGCAGAAGGTTGTGAATAGTCCTTACTTTGGATAGACGACTAGAAGCGTTGGGATTCAGTATCCAGGAAAGATAGCGGTGGCATGCCTTCCAGCCTATGGGTCCTAAGTATCGGGAAGCCTGATTAAGAGAGTAAAGAAGAGTTAGAGACGATGTGATGTCTCGCTTGATGATCCAGAATAACACAAGGAAATCTATGGTGCAAGCAAGTTGAAGGAAGGTTGCGAGTAGTATAAATAGACATGTATAGGTCGCAAGCTAAAGTATGGTGAAGCGACAGGTTTTAGGAAGATATGAGTAAGGACAAGAAAGGGCGAGTAAGAAGGTGACGAGAAATGGATAAGTCCTCGAAATTAAGCCCATGAAAACAAAAGAGCTGATGGTTTTTGTAAGTTTTAGAAAGCTCAGTATACCCTGAAAGAACTCAAAGGAGTCTAGCATTTAGAAGAGCTGGAATGCTGCCCTAGTAATAGAATGAGGATGTAGTTGTGATAAATAAGGGATGACGCTTGCTCCTTTGATTGAGTAATTATTTGGAAAAAAGGGAGATTTCATGAATTGTACAGGATTGACACACCCACGTAAGGTGAATCACATTGGGATGCTATGAAAAACGGTTATGGAAATTACTCTAGATGTTCCTCGATGCAACATGGGCCATAGTGATTACGTAAGAAGTTTTAAGTTATCAGTAGTAAATTGTAGATAAATGATGAGTTGAATCAACAATGAAGATAAAAGTCACAAAGTATAAGATGAGATTAGGTCGTCGTTCTTATGATGAAAAGTAATGAGGAAGCACTAAAGGACTTAGATTTATGCATATAGGATAGGCAACGAGAATAACCTGGAGTTTGGTGGCAGGCCTCAGTAATTACAGTATGACCTACCTAGATGCGGTAAAGTCATATAGATGGATAACCGGGTCCATGAAGTAAGGTATAGCAATATTCGTAGGTTCATCAAAGTACCGAGAGAAGAACTTCAGTATACCTATAGATGCCTAGAGGGACATCTTGTCAAGCTCTGTATATGTTTACAAGGTGAGGCCTAGAGATTGGGTAAAAACTTGAGGAAAAAGCTGGAGGGAAGAGTCATATAGGCCCACATGCAAGGAAAAAGGTGGTACAGGCTACATGATGAAGGATTCCGACTACAAGTCGTGGTGTGAGAAAGAGGGCTAAAGGAGGAATGCCCTAGCCTTTAGATTTGTTCACAAACCAGTTGGCTAGATGGCAAGGACAATATTTAAATATTCATAAGAGCTATGGGGTATGAGACTGATAAGCGAATCGTCAGCATTCGAGGATGAATGTTCCAAAGGGGGAACTGATGTTACACCCCATGTTTCCGTACTTAAGAGTACATCGTAAGTTAATTGATGTAAGCTCAGAAATGAAATCATCTTTGAAAAATTTATAAAGTAAGTTATTCATGTTACCGTGGAAGTTAATAATTTAAGATCATGAATAACAATTACTAAGATGGTTGAAAAGCTTAGAAGCTAAACGAATTGAAAAAGATAAGTTTTGTCAAAAGTCGACAAGTTTGTGTTGCACCCTGTGCGTCCTAAGGTGAGGTATAATGAATATAAGACTTGTTAATCATGATTTAATGAGTTTAAAGTCATAATATGACTATATATGATGTTTATACATAAATATAAAGTTTGGGAAAAATTGAATTTAACTTACGGAAAAATCGAGTTAAGATTTGTGTTGTAACGAGCCGTTTTGAAAAATTAAATTCGTACGCTTTATGGTGTCATTTGGGACATATGTCATACCAAAATGAAGGTCTTGGAACCTAGTTTCCAATGGTCCAAACTATTTATTCATACGACATCGGGGTAGAGAAATATGGATTTTTAAACTAGGGTCACCAAGTCACGTTACCGCACTTCGGAGAAACTGGCAGGTTTATAGGCCAAGTTCCGACGCAGTTTTATCCAAATATATTGAGATATACATGGAGATCTTTATATGGAATTAAAGTCCTATGTGTCTAGTTTCCAACTCTGCAAAATTTTTGTCAATACGATATCGGAGTAGAGAGATACAAGTGTCTGAAGTGGCACTGCTCAAGCTGCCAAGCAGGCAGCATACCCACCTGCTTGGAGAATTGAGGTGGTGGGCTTATAAGTTGCATTTATCCATTATATTTTTGTCAATATCCAGAGATCAATTACTGCAAAACACTCTCAAACTCTCCAAGAACTTTTTCAAGGTTCCAAGAACTAAACTCAAGATAAATCAACACAAATCCTCATCAAAGGTGTTAAAGACTACAAGAGAATACTTCTATGATGTTATGGTGTAATTGAGGGCTATTGTGAGCTAAGTTGAGATGGGGTTTCGAGTTGTAGATGCTGTCCAAGGTATGTATAACATCTTCTTGATTGTGCCTAAGTTAATCTTGTGTTGGTTATGTTGTTTGAGTGAAAAACCATAAGATGCACTTGAAGGAACATGGGATACGGTTGTCTTTTTGGTTGGACTGTTTTGTGGTTAAAATAAGGTTTGTGGTGGCTGAAAATTGTGATAATTAATTTGATAATATTGTGGCTGTTGTTGTTAAGTTTTCCTAGGTGTTAATTAAGTTTATTGAAGAAGAAAAGATGAAAAACAAGTGATTGACGATAAAAATTAAGGTGATAGACGTATGGGGCTGTTTTGGAAGGCATTTTGTGGAGGTTTTTAAATAGAAATAATATGGTACATATTGATAAGTTAGGATTTTAACATGTTTTATGCCCCTACTTGCCTATGCTTTGATCATATATTTGTACAAAATAGTCCCAAAAGGCTCACAGATTGTACTTTTTTGTAGGTTTGATCGACAAAGTGACGAAATATCAAAGATCGGCTCAAAAAGGAGTGAAACCTGTTCAAGTATCAAAGACCAAGAAATCTAAGGGAAGAAGGCCTAGTGCGGACCGCGCAAATTGGTATGCGGCCGCACTAGGAGATTCAGAGAGTTGGCAAACTGGGCTTAAGGGCAATGCGGCCGCGGTACATATCTCGCGGTCCGCGGTGAAGGCTCCGCGGCCGCACGTCAATTTTGTGCGGTCCGCGGAATAGAGATTCAGAGAGTTGAAGTTTTCAGAGTCCACACCCATGCGGTCCGCGGTCGTCTTTGCGCGGAACGTGCCAGCTTCCTCCGCGGCCGCGGTCCATTTTACGCGGTCCGCGGAGCCCAACTTCAGAGAGCTAAATTTTGAATTTCAAGAGCCTTGTGTGGCCTGCACTGACCCCGCAGGGGCATTTTTGTCCAGATTTTAACATGTTTTATGCCCCCTACTTGCCTATGCTTTGATCATATATTTGTACAAAATAGTCCCAAAAGGCTCACAGGTTGTGCTTGTTTGCAGGTTTGATCAACAAAGTGACGAAATATCAAAGATCGGCTCAAAAAGGAGTGAAACCTGTTCAAGTATCAAAGACCAAGAAATCTAAGGGAAGAAGGCCTAGTGCGGACCGCGCCAATTATGTCAATCGAACCTTAGTAACATGTACCCGTCAATTAGCCCCAATTATTTCAATCGAACCTTAGTAACATCTACGCGTCAATTAGCCACCTAGGTGATGTCACGACCCTAGTGCCCTTCTTCCCATTAGATACAACTTTAGCAATTAGCTCGTAGCATAATCTAGTTTTAATTAGTAGTTTGATAATAGTAGTTTATAATAGAAAAACCCAAAAATGTTGGAAGTGACATTTAGAACAATTACACGACTCTAGTCTAGATAGATACCCAGCTCCAATTTCTAGCTCTCTGAGGAATTCGATCCCGACCCTCATATCGGGTAAAAGCTATTGCGACCCTCTCTTCCTACTTTATAGTAGTGTGGAGTTGGTTGCGATCACATAAAAGTATGATGCTCTGAAGGTTATAACCTAATTTATAGAATAAGAGTTGGATTCAATTTATATCTTGTTATGAGTAAAAGAAATGAGCTTGCCGCGCAATATGATTGTTAAGATAATCGGAGAAACTCATATTGGATTATATTATTGTTGTTGCTAGTGTTGGTTATAGTTGTTGTTGTTGGGTTGTAGATGACCCCTAGTGGTCTTTGGGATGTATTAAAACTAGGAAAGTTGCTGCCCGATTTTTCTTAAGTCATGCGACTAGCCAAATACAATGGTACGAGATTATACGTTAACGGCAATATCATTTCACTTGTTGTAGATACAAGAAGTTGTGCTGAGCTTGGTTGAGTAATAAGGAAGAGATCATACATGTATGTTAAGACTAAGACCTTCCTTCATTTTGGCATGATATCGTAATTACACAAGTTTGATAACGAGGCATAAAGAGAAATTCATATTCCTGAATTTATGTACATTTTTCTAGTCTCATAAGTTACAGTATTCTCCCTTATCATATTCAATTGAGTATTGTCTTCTTCCAGTCAAGAGAGCAGAGAGCTTATATATACAGTATTACAGTATTTTCATTATCATCGAGCTATAATCGATGGGCAGGCCCCTATTGGGCAACCTCTGATTAGATGGTAAGTTATATACCGAGCTTATTGTGGCCGAGCGCCTATGAGCGAGCCCAGCATGGCTGAGATACAGAGCCTAGTATGGCCGAGCGCCTATGAGCGAGTCTACTACGGCAAAGCAGTTATATATATACCGAGCCTTATAGGGCCGGAAAACTATTTTACTTACTATATTGAGAGAGTTGAGTCAGTATCAACAGGTAAGCATATCTTCAAATTATCTTTGACTCTCAGTTACTTTCAGTTATTATATTATCAGTTCAGTTTCAGCTTTCAGTAATTCTGTTGCCTTACATACTCAGTACATTATTTCGTACTGGCGTCCCTTTTGCTAGGGACGTTGCATTTCATGCCTGCAGGTCCTGATAGACAGTTGGATAGATCTTTCCAGTAGACAGAGTCAAATATCAGCTAGGTTGGTACGCTCCACTTTCTCAGAGTTACCAGAGGCTTGTAGAGGAGTCCTATATATTTATATATTTATATATATATATATATATATATATATATATATATTGGGTATGTTTGCCCCTCAGATGAGAGATGATATTTTAAGATGATTGAGAGTATGGCCTCATCGGCCTAAGTTAAGGGTTACCCCTCCAGAGTTCACAGTTACAGAGTGGTACACTAGTGCTTGTCGCGGCCCATCAATTTGGTTCATGACACAAAGTGGGACAAGTATAGGTGCCATTTAGGCCATTCTGTCATTAACAAAAGGGGATTTTGGAGCAACGATCAAGTTGTCCCGATGTGATCTATAAGCCACGGTGAATTGTGAAAAATCATTAATGCTTGCATTAGGATAGACTATCTACATCATATATACCAGGAGCTAGGCCCCCTTTTGCAAAGGGTGGTCAACTGACCTCCTTGAGCTACAGCCCTTCTCCGGACTTCGCATAAACGCAAAATGGGCGAGGCCACCTTTTGCAAAGGGTGGTCAACTGACCTCCTTGGGCTGCAGCCCTTCCCCGGACTTCGCATGAACGCAAAATGCTTTCTGCACGCTACCTTTTTTAAGAGTCCTTTTAACCTTCAATCAATCTTCCAGGAAAACTCGATCAAGAGCTAAATGTAATATAGCAAGGGCCAAGGGGAAGCGAAAAACATAAGACTAGACTATCTACATCATATATACCAGGGGCGAGGCCACCTTTTACAAAGGCTGGTCAACTAACCTCCCTGGGTTGCAGCCCTTCCCCGGATTTCGCATGAACGCAAAATGCTTTGTGCACGCTACCCTTTTTAAGAGTCCTTTTGACCTTCAATCAATCTTCCAGGAAAACTCGATCAAGAGCTAAATGTAATATAGCAAGGGCCAAGGGAAAGTGAAAAACATAAGATAAAAGAAAGTAACAAAGTTTACAAACCAACCAAAATACACAAGTGTATATATGATGAGAATGGGAAGAGAAATACGACTCCACTTGCAGATATTTTTTGCCTAAAGGCAAGAGGGTTGATCCATAAAGCAAATGATCAAAAAAGGGGTTGTTGTGTTGCTGATCTAAGTTTGTATGCATATCCCTACGTACATTAACGCGCGCAATATCAGACGAAAGACCAATTGATGAACATGAAACATATACAATGGGGATCTTCTTCTTCATTCAATACTTTCCAAGCTACTGCTCTCTCATACGATATTGGCCTTCCCATACTCGACAAACAGATGCCGCCTTGAAGACAAGCAAAACCCTGCAAATAACATACGATGCCCAGTTTAGTCAAGTTTAACGGTACTTGGAATTACAACATTCAAGGGTAAGTACGTACAAGGGTTTAGGTTATATACACTGACAACAAGAATTAGTATGCTCTCAGTGTAATTTAACATTTGATCTGGATTATCAGATTAAACAGTTAACTTAACCGATGGTGTAAAAATATTATACACTGTTAGTACACAAAACTTAAAGACTCTAAGTAGAATTAATTCATAATGTTGGCGTGCAGTAACAATCATGCATCTCTAAGTTTTTCATAGAGAGGGATCAATTAATAGTAGGAACATCGATAGAGCATGCAAAGGGAGAGTCATACCATAATAAGAATTTGCATACAATAATTGCATGTCATGTTGCAGTTCGATAATTTTTTCCTATGAATCATATTTTACAGTTTTATTTAAAGGGAGTTCTCATCTATCCCTCATATTGGAGATTAGAAAAGGTAAGATGTTACGTCCCTTCCTCCAACTCACTTAACCAGTTGAGTCTTAAAATTGCCACTAATTTTAGGAGTCGATGCATGCTGAATATGGAAGATAATGTTTGTTATCTAGTTACAGAAATCACCTTTTTCTTTGCTGGAAAGGGAAAATGGAAAGGAGAAGCCGGGTTTGGCCGAGTACATTTTATCAATTATTTTAAAAACTTAGAATTTCATGGGCAACAAAATCTAATTGTGTATGTCAATAAGAGATTCTAAAAATGACAGCTCATCATGCAAGTTGGTGCAATATGTCAGCTACAAACTGGAAAGGTAACAGATTGCTTGAATGTTCATACAGTCGTACCAAGAAAAAAAAAACGTTGGTTTGGAGATAAGTAGAGGAATAAATGAAGGAAATTACATACTCCCTCCGTTTCAATTTATGTGAACCTGTTTGACTGGACACGAAGTTTAAGAAAAAATGAACACTTTTGGAATTTGTGGTCCTAAACAAATCAAAAAGGGGCCCAAAGTATTTGTGTGGTTATAAAAGCTTCTCATTAATGGTAGAATTATAAGTTTAAGCTAACCAAATTAAAAAATGGGTCATTCTTTTTGGAACGGACCAAAAAGGAAATAGGTTCACATAAACTGGAACAGAGGGAGTATCATATACCGTTCAGAAAAGCAAATAATGGACATACCTGCTGCATTATTTGAGGAAGCTCAGAGAAGAGTGCCTTTCTTCCGTTGTCGTCAAAAATCTTTTCGAGAGTAATATCTTGGAGGGAGACCAAGGTGGTTTCTAGCATGTCAAGTCCTGCCTCATTTGCAAATGTGAAAACTGGCAATGCCTGCCATCAAAAGTTCATGTCAAGAAAACCATTAACACTTGCGAAGCAAGAAGCGGAAAAAACTACGCTTCAATGAAATTTTTTAAATATGCTTCAAGTATAATTCTTCCAGGAATCAGATGGTAAATCTTAAACTGCAACTTATTTGAACTTTATTAAAATTGGAGATCAAATTCTTAGTTGAATACCTTCAAAGAACAACACATCAGAGCATCTGAGTGATGCCAAATTTCTTTAAGGATGGATTCACTTCCTCCGCTAACAGATTTGAGCAGCTCTACACCTAAAAAGAACCTGTAAGAGAAGATAAAATATAAGCATTGATACAAGGATAGAAAATATTCACAATAATAGCCCTATTAACTCTCAGATTAAAGGGAAGAATTATAACATAAAAAGCAATTTATGTTAACGATATTAGAATCAGTCAGATTGTTCGAGTTGTTGCTAGATGCACATAAGTCAAAAATTCACATTAATATATCCTTACTCTATCCTCTCACTAATACATCAGTATCTACTCTTTGAGGTAAATGAGGTGGCTATCCATATAAACTGAGCAACATACCTATAGCTTTGACAGACCCAACGGGCAAGCGTTTGTGCTTCAGGTGTGCCAGGTGGAGACCTTAGACCCGGGAGAGAACCAAGCCGAGATGGAGAGAGTGCCAATGCAACCCTCTGAACAGATGATATGATACTGCGGACATATTGCCGTGCCATAGCAGCTATGTTTTCTTGAAGATGGATCTCAAATGCAAATTGAAATGCTATTGTCATAACTGATTTTGTGCTACCGGAGTTTTTGGAATAATCGCCATTTGGTCGACTTCCAGCCGGTCCAACCTCAAGAGTCGATGCAAGATCTAGTGTGCGGTTTGGACTAGAGGCGTCCTGCATTGATTTGAGAAATAAATTACCAAACTCTTGCAGAAAAAAAAAAGTTCCAGATTGCATTGGATAACAAGTACTCACTGCCTTGGAGTCCAGAGGAATGATACGAAAACCAGAGGGAAGAAGAGGAGCATCATCAGCAAAAGAGGCATCAATAGGAGCAAAGACAAGCTCCGCACATGTTCCGACAGCGTTCTCATCCACTCCACTACAAAGCTGTGCATTTGAAAAACAAATGATCTTTTAAGCATTGGGGTGGCAGAAAGTATAGTATATAGTAGGAAGCATAAACAACTGAACAGCAGATTGAAGACAGTTGGGACTATTCAATTAACATATACAAATGAAGCATCTCCAACCATAATAGTGGCCAAGAAAGTAAACATACTTGCAAAAGGAAGATGTCACCAGGCATTATCATATCATCTTGATAGTGGCCAATGCTTTCAAGTCTTATCACCTCCATAAACTGTTTTCAGAGGCAAGAAATATTAATAATATATTAACCTATAAAACATAATCTATGCACCCGCAAAAGGAAAGTATGAGGGTTTCTGGAAAGATAGTGGAGATAAATGATAATTCCTAACTAATTACTTGCCTCTTCATGTTCAATAGTGTGAGCCAGTGGAAGAATGATTTGTCCACCAAAACTTCCAGTTCGAGTGACTGGTATGCTGCATGGACCAGCTTTAACTGCAGCAGCTGAATAGGCATCAATCCCAGAGTCTGCCCATTCAGAACGGTGTTCCCGCAAGAACCTTAGCAGAATCGCAGGAGGTACGTTCTGCAACAAACGGAAGCGAGATGATGAAACAGAACACAGAAGCATTCGAGAAAACTAGGATCTTCACAATTATGTTTTAGAGAATGGCAACCAGACTATGTTTGACCGCATTCTTGGGCCCGCACATAATAAAAATACTACTACAGTATTATTTAGTCTTACCATAAAAAGAACTTAGAAATTCTTACAGAAAGGGAGCCAAAAGTTCATCTAATAACAAATGGCATAACCTCTAGGGTATTGCTAATACTGACCACGGTCCAGAAGTTCATGGAGCTATTACAGATTGAAGTATGGAAAAATACCAAGCTGAAGTTTCATTACCCATTGCATTAGCATCTCGCAGGACCATTTTTAGACAGTATTTTAATTTGCTTATTACACCAGAATGTTAATTTTTCTCACGCATGATCAGAGAATTTACCTAATCCTAAACTTGAATTAAGAACTAAGATATGATCCTAGTAGAATTTGGAAACTCTCCTCCACAAAACAGATTTTAATAAATAAATAATAAGAAAAATCGACCCCAGGAACTATATATCACGGCTACACCAAAAACATATAAGCAGTTTTAGTTATTAATATACAACTGGAAGTTGCAGATTTAGATGAAAGCATTTAGTTTTCATTTATCACATGACTTCTCAGAAAACTTTAAATTTGTAAGCCATGTGGAAGAATAAAATTACAAATGGAAAAACATTCCTGAGATATATAGCCAGAGCCATTCACATAGTTTGCTCAAATCAAATTGGCCAACAAATTCGTACCTGTAAGAGCATAGATGCCTTGGCACATAGTACAGCGCTGCTCATTGATGGAAATCCATTGGCATAAGAGATATTTGCACCCATCAATTTGCTGGGTGATGAGTTGACAAGAAGTGTAACATCATCTATACCATCACTTTCAAGCATAGACCATCCCTCATCGGTAAAACCATTAACAGCCTCGTTAAAACCCCTTCACAATGCGAATTAGAAGTTCAGTCACAAATAGAATAAAATTTTAAGATGTTTTCTTTTTTAAGATGTAGAGAAAACATCAGGAATTGAAACACCAACTTGCTCAATCTTTGACCAAGTGCGCGCAAGGCTGCAGGTCTTCTTCCCCAACCAGTGACAGTAGGATGAGAAATTTCTTGAGAAATCTGTCTCAGGTGACGTAATGCCTGAAATTTGTTATATTGAAGCAATAATTAGAAAAAGTTTAATGAACAGCAGTATCGCAACTAAGAATCTTCCGTGAACATTGTTCACATTTCCAAATTTTATTTAAAAAGTTTTCAGAAGTACATTATCAGGCTGAAATTACAACTAAAGTTAATTGAAAAGCGGATAATAAATTAAGAGAACTAAATTTTACTTATGAAGAACGATATCTGAGCATAAATTAGACCTACCGCCATTGTTGTCCTCTGCGACAGCACTGTTGATGACTCATACAGTGGACGCAATACTTCGGGAACACTCCAGGGCTGGAAAAGATTATTAGCAGCATTTTGTCAGAAAATTGAGAGGGAGAAGAAGAGTCTTATGTAATCAACAAATTAACACACCTCTAGATCCATATGGTCAACTATGTGAATGATTGAACCACCCCCCTCACAGGGTCGTATCAGATACCCACTTGGAAGCAGTTCTGCTCTCACAAAATTCTGCACCGGTGGCATGCTAGGACCATTCTGAGTGTTGTTCAGTGATCTCTCACATACCTAAAGTTGAAATTTGAGCAATTCATAACATAAGTTAACAAGGAAAAATGGACAGTTATCATTTCTTATTTGGTCAGTTTACAAGGAATATAATAACTACTGACACATACCACAAGGCTACCATCTTCCATAACAGAAGTATACCGCATTAACCAGAAGTCACGAGCTGGTGCCAGAGTAGTAGGTGCGTAGAGCTGAAACAAGTTACAAAAGTATATTCAATGAAAAATTGTGACACACACATGAACTAAAGTAGGACTGGATATGAATTTTCTAAAAGTAACCTGCATGTATAGCAACTCAATGGTTCCACCGCTCCCAGTAGACATCACATTGAGAACATCCACAGCTCGGCAGTCACGGAACCATGACGGCCGATCTTTAAGGATTTCAGCAACCTTGATTAAGGAAAAGCACAATTACACCTTGAATTCCAATAAAAATATTGAATTGACCAAGTTATTCAGGATGACACTTACTCTTGTAGGCTCTAGACCCACAAGGCCACAAGCACGTGAGGCTACTCCTGAGCAACTATGAGAAATAGCAATGATTCCAATGGAATCCGGACCAGGCTGCAATCATAAAAGAGAGATATTCTTAAAGATAATAATGACATAATTTTGTGTGCATATATAGCGATTATGTAATTAAATATGGTACACGTGATCAAATCCTCTAAAGTGTCACAGGTAGAGATTTATCTCAAAAAGCAAATCTTCTACCGATGCGATGTATTGATGCAATTATGTAACGAGAGCAGTTAAAACTTAGATTTTTGAGGAGCTTGACAACATAAGTAGAGCAAGACGGATAAGTAAGAAATATCTTCATATTTTAACTAAAACAAAAGTGATAATGATTAATTGATGATTAAATTAAGAGAAAGAAAGCAAGAAAATTCACTGCAGAGTGGATTTTTATCATGCAGTTCTTTCTGCCAAGAGATTTAAGACCAAATAATAATGCAAGTAAGTAATGCCATGAAAGCGCAAGTTTAAAACATTTATTATTAAAGAACTGTGAATAAAGGAGTTATTTACCTAGTTAATAAATCTTTAAACAACGTTCCAAAAATTTGATCATCACTTCTATAAATTGAAAGATAGGAAAGGGAACAAACCTTCATCCCAGGCATTTGGACCCACTCCACAGCGGTTCCAGTGGCCTTTGATAGAAACTCTGTTAAAGTTTCCTCTGCTAAGGACAAAAGTCTGGAAAATATTCATATATCATTAGACATGCTATGGAAAATAATGCAAAAAAAAAAAAAGGAATTAGACTCAGAAAACGTGTACTTACCCCGCAGGGCTTGCATCCCTTGGTGGACGCTGAGCGGCCAAGTTTTGTTGACCACTCGTCACCACAGATTCACAACTATTGTTGTCTGTGGTGGTAAGGGCTGCCTGCAATATTGAAGTATGACAGTTAGGATAAACTAAGTCATCAGGAAAACAAAGAGAACGAGACTATTACTGCTCGCATTTACTCTTTAAAATTGAAACATCGAGTTGTATTGACAAAATGAAAAGCCAGATACAAATACAGGTTTTATCTCTCCCGCGGACATCATTGTTTTCTAACATTCACCACCCAACTAAATAAAAATGTAAATTGTTTAGAAATGCCATAAAATACATCATATGCAGATTCTTGCTTCTATAGGTAGCATTTCTAGGTTATATATTTCTAAACCAATTCTTTTCCTTGACCTTCTAACTAATCAGAAAGAGTTGCCATAAGCAAAACCCAAACCCCAATCTTTAAAAAAATCCAAGAAGATTTTCAAAAAAAAAAGAATAGATTGCTTACAGTTTGAGTTTGTTGGCGGAAAAAGCTATTCTCATACACCAACTGTGAAACCTGCTTCTGCAGCCTATCATTTTCCTCCATCAACAGCTTATTCATTGCTGTCAATTTTCTGTTCACGGCTTGAAGACGCGACGATTCTTTACGTTGTTTCTCTCTACATCTGCATTTACACAAACACAATTCCGTAATCATCTGAATAATTCAATAGAATAAGAATGAAATGAAAGCAAAGCAACTGTTGCAAAATCCAACAATTTAATTTAGTCGGATACCTTCTATTTTGAAACCAGACTTTGATTTGTTTTGGCTCGATGTTGGACAGAATCGGACACTCCCGAATCAGCTGCTGACGACGGAGTGAACTGGGCTTTGGACATTCATGATACAATCTCTCCAAAGCCTCAACCTGCTCAGGAGTGTACCTCACATATTTCCCATTGTCCATCCCCATTTTACTGTCTTTACAGGCCGATGTCACCGCCATCATAACTTCAATAAAAATCAATTTTGAGAACCAAAATAAGAATTATTACATAACAAACAGAATTCAAAAGACAGAGTTCCCCTGCTTCATCTTCATTTCCAACACCTTGTATATTACAACTCCTTACTCTCTTTCAACAAAATTCTCCAAATTCTTATAGTATACCACTAATTCCAAATTCAAAATTATCCCCACTTGTTACCAAACCATCAAATAAATATTTATACTAAAGGAAACATAAAGAAATCTTCCTTGGTTTGCTACGAAGGTTGAAGAAACTACTAAAGCTTTCTACAATTCCGCACAATTAAATCCTTTACCTTTTATGCTTTTTGCAGATAATTTGAACACTTGCAGTTGTACAAACTTGACAAAAAAATTTCAGTCAAATGATAAATAAAAATAATATAAACAAAGGATTTAACAGCTAAATCCCTTCCTACCCACTTAACCCCAACAAACTCCTAACATTTCTGCATGTGTATATATAGATTATAGAATATAACTATTATATATCTATATATGTGAATACAAAGACAGATACAACTATTAAATATATTAGTAATATTTTAGAATCCCATGTGAAAATGAAATGTTAAGAAAAAAAACATTTGGATATGCAAAGAAACTTGTGTCTGAAGCATAGAAACTTTCAAAGCCTTAGAAATCAAGAAATGTAAACACACAAAGATATTAGTAATAGACAAAGACGAAGAAATTAAGGGGGGGACAAAATACACAAGATTTGCTACCTTGTAAAATTTCCTCTCCCAAAAAAATAAAATCTGTCGTCAAATTCTCAGCCACTTCCTTCAAAACCACGCAGTAGTAGCGTCAAGCACAAAGACATAGATCTTTCATCATCGGATCACGGTCCTTACCAATTTCCCACAACTCTAAACTCAAGAAAATATAATAAAAACACAATCTTTTTTTGTAAACCTATCTTTCTCTATGAATTCAAGAACCAATATTATTACTATACATACAAGAATGGGAAGGTGAGTGGTCTTCTTTATATATTTTTCGTATGTATATGCAAAGGGAAGAGTTTAAAGAGAAGTGGAGAAAGAGGAAACAGAAATGGGAAAGACCATTTTGGTTACTTTGCAAATAATCAAATGGTGTTTGCTGTTGTTGCTAAGTAGGGGTATTAGTATTTCTTTTTGGTTTTTTTTTTTAATAAGAAAGGAGAATTTTTTTTTTNATAGATGTGTTTAATAGGTTAATTTCCTGTGGGATTCGACTCCGGACTTGTTAACCGGAATATATTTGCAATGACCGCTTTGTCCTTTTTATAAGGCATAGTTGGGCGTGACCAAATTTTGGCGCCGTTGCCGGGAAAATAACGGTGTTATTAATTGCAGCTAAAAGAACTTAGCAACCGCAATTGCAGTCCCTCAGATACAAGCAAAATCATTCCAAATCATAAATAACATGCTACATTTGGTGCAGAACAAGGGACTGTTCTCAGGGTCATA
This sequence comes from Nicotiana attenuata, assembly GCF_001879085.1. Taxonomy (NCBI): domain Eukaryota; kingdom Viridiplantae; phylum Streptophyta; class Magnoliopsida; order Solanales; family Solanaceae; genus Nicotiana; species Nicotiana attenuata. Next base: position 234,809 of record NW_017670836.1, on the reverse strand, counting down.
CGTTGAAGATCCTCAGCAGCATCTGAAGAATTTCTTGTCGATATGTGCCACACAAAGGCAACATAATGTNGTTATCACAAGCAGCACTGAAATGGCATTGGGCCAAAACTAAAGCCCAATTTTATCCAGAAAATTTACTGACCCTTGAACAATAACGCTGAAAGGTAATTTATTGTCGGCAAAGAATATAGAAAGGTTATAGCCACTTTAGGATTCCCTTTAAAATAAATGATAGACGAGACGAGCCTCGCCAAATAAAACACACAAATTGCGGGGCCCTCATTAATTGCTTATATCAAAATATTTAGACTTCGGGATGTGCCATTTAGCGAATTTCATGGCTCCCCACACAGTTAATAAACGCGTAGCTACTTTAGGCGCGCATTTTAAATAAAATCACCTTCCTAAACACGGGTGCACATTTACGTGACCAAAATCCAAATCTCAACAAAGTCGAAATGTGTTAACAATCACGGGTGCACTGGTGCGACGTGGTTTGAGGCGCATTTCCACGACGTTGCAATTCGTTTAAAAATCGAATGAATAAAATAAAAGCGGTTTACTAATAAAAGCACATAAGCTAGGGCATATTTCGAAATCAGATAAAATCAAATACAACAGTTGAGCGACCGTGCTAGAACCACGGAACCTGGGAATGCCTAACACCTTCTCCCGGGTTAACAGAATCCCTTACTCGGATTTCTGGTTCGCTGACTATTAACAGAGTCATAATTTCCTCGGTTCGGGATTCAACTGGTGACTTGGGGCACCTTTAATCTCCCAAGTGGCGACTCTGAAATCTTAATAATAAGTCCCGTTCCGATTGTCACTTCAAGTTGGAAATAACTCCCTTTATTATACCCTTCCGGGGTGTAGTGTGAAAAAGGAGGTGTGACATATCAAATATTTGTAAAAATAAAAGTATATACAAAAAAGGGATAAAATTTAAAGTCTAATCTAGAAAAATAGTTAATTTCTAAGTCCCCGGCAACGGCGCCAAAAACTTGTTGCGGCCAAACGCACACGCGAGAATACACGGTCGTCAAGTAATAAAGTGACTAAAAGTCGGATGTCGATCCCACGAGGACTTGTGATTAACTATAAACTAAATTAGACTATCCTAATTATCTGTGCAAGAATTAACCCTAGAAGTAATTGATTCTAAACTAATTAAATAAAGAATATAAATAATGAACTTTAAACAGAGGAAGAGCAGATTTTTATGATATCAATGTAATGAAAACGATCTAGGGTTATGGGCTATCTAACATTCCTATTGTATTCTTCAATTGAATTGACTAACTAATTTATCTAGTTTATTGGTTGACAGGGTTAATATTGCTCATAAGAATCTGTCGACTCTTACTCGCCTATTCAAGCTAACCTAACTCCTATATGTCTATGGAATTAGAATCAACAAGAACACATTTATAATTCCTGTAAATCAACCAAGCAAGGCAATTAGGTATATGTCTATCCTAACCGCGAATCCTTTCCCCGATGCCCAGGTTCAAGAACTTGCTCTACTCAATCCTATATGCAATCTAGAATTCCCACTTTCGAGTCCAACTCTAGATTCGTAGATAGTATTCAATTGGTGATCAAACAATCAAATAATTAAGTGCAGGATTGAATAAATAAACCAATATGATAAACTAAGAAATCAAAATCAATATCCGAATAACAATAGTCATGAAAGAACCACAACCCTAGAACGTGAAGTTTAGCTCCACATAGACATGGTAGCAAAACAACAAATCATACAGAGAAACATAAAAAGACTAAGTTGGTGGAAGAAAAGATGAAACCCGGCCTCCACGGCGGCTCTGTGCTTGTGCTTTTCTCTCAAAAAACGTCCTCCTCCCTTCAAAATACCGTTTTCCATGTATATATACNGAGCGAGCTGCAAGCACCTACTTCTATCAAAATGAGAAGCAGTAAGCGCAACTTGAACGTGAAGAAGCGAGCCTCTACTAGAGAAAGTCATTACGTGCTAGACCTTTATCTTTTATATATATATATATATATATATATATATATATATATATATATAAAATATTGTAGTGCTATAATAAACAAAAAGAATCGGCAAGTCAAGACTAGTATTGTATTGTTGTATTATTGCATATATGATCAAGTGCGAAAAATAAATATGTCATTTCTAAGTTAGGAATACTAGAAATGATTTTGTATTTCTTATAATGATATAGTCATATGTTATAACAACTTCTTATATATAGTAAGTTGTAATAAACCTTATATAAACTCACTCTTTACTGCAATATTTATATAAATTTAGTAATTTGCTTAAGAAAAGGAAAAAAAAAAAAAAGAGTCAAGAAAAAGCGGAAATGGTAAAAGTGTAAAAACAAGGAAAGATAAAGGGGAGTATTTGATTAAACTGACATATGTCATGCGTACGTGGGAAATAGGAAAATATAGTAACAGAACCTTAGGTTATAAATAAAAAATAAAAAAAGATTGCTTAGGGGGGTGAAAAGCAAAGTGAAAAAAAGGAAAAAGAAGACAGAATAATGAGGATGTTTTGCATGCGCCCCCTCGATTTTTGCTTTTTGTCTATTATGTTTCTCTTTCATCACTGTCACTATCATCATTATCATGATCATACATACATGGCATGTTCACAACAAAGCATGACATAAAACAAGATTTTCTGTTTCTTTGTTTTTTCTTCAAAAGAGAGTAGCTAGTACTCCCTTCTGTCCAAATTAAGTGATTTTTTGGATGTTTTCACACAAATTAAGAAATCTACCTTTTAGCATTAATTAACAATAAAATTGATCATATTAACCTTTACTATCTCACATAAACACTCCTAACACATATTTCAACCCATTTACTTCAAGGACAATGTAGGAAAAAAATAATTAATTCATTCTTGAAATCTGGAAAAATCGCTTATTTTGGACCACAAGAAAAAGGCCAAAAAGTCACTTATTTTGGACCGGAAAAAGTATTGTTTATCCATGTGAGAATACAAGAATATATCCGAAAGTTTCGATCTTTAGAAGCTACTCATGCTTCTTTTGTTTTTATTTATTTAGCTTTTCCTTCTTTTTCTCTTGGTTGGTATTATATGGAACTAAAACCAATTTTCAGAGTCCCTCGAGTATTGCAAATAAATAAGGTTTTCTTAATACTGACTTAAGTAGAAGTAATGACGTCTGCTTAAAATTAGTGAGCAAAAGTAATTGTGTTTTTGTATTGTTAGCACAACTCATCTCAAATGGATCAAATAAAAGAAAATCAAGAAACATAAAGAATGCAATCGAACCCCAAAAATTTTAAAGTTTGTTTTGTAATACACATCATTGAGTGGTCCAACTCGAAAAATAAGAGCATGAGCAATATAATAGTACATACTATTGTCTCAAAGTCCCTAATTTAACATTAATATTCATGGTTAAAACACCTGCATTGTATCACGTCACACCAACTCTTATTACATTTTCAATCAATATATCGTATATAAAAACACAAAACCAAATTGAACATTACTTTTCGATTGTAAAAAACTCTTAGAGAAAAACACTCTATTGCAAATTAGGGCAAACTTCTAAAAACTTAAATTCCTTGTCACGTGTGGTGTTTCTTTATCACGTTAACTGATTCCAAGTGGTGACTTGAGAAACTTTTTAGTTCTTTATCAATCAAAAATACATTTCTCGATCTAAATTCGTTCTTTTGATATCATAGAATTAGAACTTTCATTGAATCGGTGCAACACTAATATTTACTTATTTCGAACGAGCAAATAGTCTTCTTATAGTTCAGATCGTCATCTTCATCTCGTTTTTGAATTATCATATTCTGAGTTCCTTGAGATACGATATTTCTTGAAATTGACCCACAAATCATATTTTCGCTTGAAGATCTTGATCCTTGGTCGTTGGTTCTTTCTTAACTCGAAGAATCACATCACTTGGCAACCCCTGTTGAGGTCTTAAGCTAAAATAGGCTTGAAAGAGAGTGAATGGGAAATGGAGGGAAAATAAAATTTTTAAGTTTCCCTCCTTGACAATGGGACATTGTCCCATAATGGAAGAGGAAAAGGTTTTTGATTGGTATATATACAATTGCTCTTCTTGTAGCTCTTAAAGAGTTAAGAAGAAGGCATGTCTCGCGTCGTCATCGCTCGCTTTGCTAGGCTTCGGCTTCGGCTTCGAATTCGAATTCGGTCAAATGATTGATTAATTGATTAATTTTTTGGACCAAATTATTTGTTAATAGTAACTATTAACGTAGTTCGTGTCTGTAACGGAAGATTAATAATCCAAAATATCCGTTTCACTGATTGTCTGTTTTTTGTAACAGAAAACATTTCCTCTACCCGTTTTAATTTGCGTAAATAGCCATTTACGTTATGGCCGTTTTACGTAACTGACCTCTAAAGAGTTACAACTCTTCATTTGAACTCAACAAGTAGGGGCTTTAAATTGCAATCCATTCTCCCAGATTTTCCATACGAATTTCTGAGTTCTTCTCCTTTCTTCTGCATTGTTTTAACTACAAAGAAAGCAACAGTAAGTGTGAATTGCTACCGATCTTTGTGTTCACTGAAACACTGGGTTTGAAGTACCACTACACCAGTGTGTAATTCGTTCTATCTTGGGAGAAAATAATCCACAACCTTGGGTACTAGGAGGGGAGTAAATTCCTTAAGAAAATATTGTGAACTCAGTCGGCTCGGTTAAATTCTGTTTTGTTTACATTTCTGTTTATATGTTATTTTATCTTCTTCAGAATTATTTTACAAATACAGTTTACTAACAAGCTTAAGGAATTTAATTTATTTACTGTATTTGTGTTTTACTCACTATTTCTGGAGAGTAAAACCTTTGTGGTTTTCCATTCCATTGGAGATTAAAATCTACGTGAATTTAACGGTTATTTGTGTCATTCTTTTACCGAAATAATGAATGACAACGTGAACCAGACTGTTCCTATGGTGACTGCCAATGCATCGACAAGCCGAACAATACTGGCATTGGCACCGGCAGAAAAATCCGAAAAAAATTTCGGGATTGATTTCAAGCGGTGGCAGCAGAAGATATTCTTCTACTTGACTACTTTAAGTCTACAGAAGTTCATTAAGGAAGATGTTCCTGTTCTGGCCGATGAAACTACAGAGCATGAACGCTTTCTCGTGATTGAGGCGTAGATGATATGCTGATAATCAGTAATGACATTGCCAACATAAATGCGACTAAGCGTATGCTAACTAGCAAGTTTGATATGAAGGACTTGGGAGTTGTTGATTTAATTCTGGGTATTAAGATCCATAAAACTTCTCAAAGTCTAGCATTGTCACAACTCATTATATTAAGACAGTACTTGGAAAATTCAAGCACTTAGGGTTAAAGTTGCAAAGACTCTAATTGACGTGAATCTTGCATTAGCAAAGAACAAAGGCCAAACCATATCACAGTTGGATTATGCTCGAGTGTTGGGATGCTTAATGTATATCATGAATTTTACACGACCAGATATAGCTTGTGTTATAAGCAATTGAGTCGATACACGAGCAATCCAGGTTAATCTCATCGGATGAAATGAAACGAGTATTGGGATATTTACAACATACCCAGGATTTTGCGTTGCACTACAGTAAATATCCTGCGGTGATTGAGGGATACTGTGATGCAAATTGGATCACCGGTTCAACTGATTCTAAGTCCACAAGTAGATATGTATTCACTATTGGTAGAGGAGCAGTATCTTGGAAGTCGTCCAAACAAACTTGTATTGCCCGCTCAACAATGGAGGCTGAGTTCATAGCCTTAGATAAAGCCGGGTGAAGAAGCTGAATGGATCCGGAATTTCTTTGAAGACATTCCATTTTGGCCCTAACCGTTGGCACCAATATGCATACATTGTGATAGTCAAGCGGCAATTGAAAGGGCTGGGAGCGTTATATATAACGGTAAATCTCGTCATATACGATGAAGACATAAAACAGTTAGGCAACTACTCTCTAGAGGAATTATCACGATTGACTATGTAACGTCAAGTGATAATATGTCGGATCCACTTACAAAAGGCCTAACTAGAGAGGTAGTTGAGAAATCATCGAGGGGAATGGGACTATGGCCGAGAACAAGTCATTGTGGAGGTAACTCTACCTAGAAGACTGGAGATCCCAAGATCTAGGTTCAAGGAGAATAAACAAAGTCATTAATAACGGTTCAACAGTGTCAACTAAAATTTTGGTCCATTCTCGTGATGAGACAATGTTCAGTACTAAGGATAAAGCATTAAGGCTTTTTAATGATTTCTAAATTTGATATGAGGTATATCAAATAGTGTATCTACGGGATGACATGTTTAGGAATCACCTATGTAAGTGTGTAGTGTTAGCCACTTCAAGGAGAATTTTGTAAGGCCAGTTCTCTACGCAATTATGAAACCAGGCGGTGTTCATGGTTGAAACGAGCACAACAATGAAAACCAAAGACGGTTAAGGGTGATTGTGTGACTTATGGTTGTCTAAGGATACACCAAAGTTCGACGGTTCAAAAATATCAAATCTACCGATTGACCGAGTATATCCGACATAAGTTCACTACGGAAAGTTCAAATGGAAACCTACTTATCCAGATATGATTAATCCTTGCTGGCGAATCACACAAATTTTCATGCATATTTCCGTGATAGCCGTTCCCAATTCATGTGGGGCATTGTTGAGGTTTTAAGCTAAAATAGGCTTAAAAGAGGGTGAATGAGAAATGGAGGGAAAAAGAAAATTTTAAGTTTTCCTCCTTGACAATGGGACATTGTCCCATATTGGAAGAGGAAAAGGTTTTTGATGGGTATATATACAATTGCTCATTGTAGCTCTTAAAGAGTTAAGAAGAAGGCAAGCCTCGTGCGTCGTCGGCTTCGGCTTCGGATTCGGATTTGGTCAAATGATCGATTGATTAATTTTTGGACCAAATTTATTTGTTAATAGTAAATATTAACGTAATCCGTGTCTGTAACGGAAGATTAATAATCCAAATTATCCGTTTCATTGAATGTCCATTTTTTGTAACGAAAAACGTTTCCTCTACCGTTTTAATTTGCATAAATGGCCATTTAGGTTATGGCCGTTTTACGTAATCGACCTCTGAAGAGTTACAACTCTTCATTTGAACTCAACAGGTTGGGGCTTTAAATTGCAGTCCATTCTCTCAGATTTTTCATACGAAATTCTGAGTTCTCGTCCTTTCTTCTGCATTGTTTTAACTACAAAGAAAGCAACAGTAAGTATGATTTGCTACCGATCTTTGTGTTCGCTGAAACACTGGGGTTTGAAGTACCGCTACACCAATGTGTAATTCGTTCTATCCTGGGAGGAAATAATCCACAACTTTGGGTACTAGGAGGAGATTAAATTTCTTAAGGAAACACTATAAATTCAGTGGGCTTGGATTAAATTCTGTTGCATTTACATTTCTGTCTATATGTTACTTTATCTTCTCCAGAATTATTTTACAAATACAGTTTACTAACAACCCATCACAGCTGCTAAGTCACAAAATTAATAAGGAGCCCTTAATGGAAAAGGGCTCCTTATTAATTGGTATATAGATATGGTTATATACTTTATCAAAGGGTTAAAAGGTCAATTTTTAGAATCCTAAGTAAAAGAATCTTGACATTTATGGTGGAGATCATTAGTAAGTCAAATGATGTTCTCTTTTTTCCCCCTTTATTTCCTTGTAGGTAGAAAGAACAACATCAAGATTTCATTGTTGACATCTCCCGACAATATCGAAAAATGACAAAGGAAGAGTATCCAACTTCATTTCTTGCCAAATCATAGCATCATTGGTTGAATAAGATTATACCTCTTCTCATTTCCTTTTTAAGTTATGAGTATATTAGTTGACAATTTGATTTGTACATATGAAACCTATCTTCTTTAACTATAAATATTATAAATAACTTTTAAATGTCTCTGTCACTGCAGATTTAATTTAATTAAGGTGGCAAAGGTGCAAGGCGATGGATGTGAATCACCTGTAATAGTTGTGATATTATGATGATTGAATATGCAAAAAAGAAGATAGATTCAACGTAAATCACGTAAGTAAAAAGTTTCTCAAATGACTTACAATCTTCAGAAATTAACGAATACTTAGCTAAGAATATGAAACAATTTAACCTAAAAATCTCTATAAGCGACACTACCTAATTGGTTCATATATTAGGGTTTGTGTTTGCCAGCTTAGTTTTACTGAGTCTCGAATGACATGTTGGGCTAACCGTGACACTAAAGAACGAACTCATTAGAGAATTTCCAATTTGTATCTTAAAATCTTTATTTAGTATTGAAATGAAATGAGTCAAAATAATGAATATAACGAATTCGTATAATTAAGTGCAATTAGTGTATGATTAGCGCATAGTTGGTTAATTTATTGATTGATAAATATGCATATAGTAATACTTTTTCACTAGTATATATACCTCGAGGTTTTTTAGATTTTTGTTGGAACTAATTCCTATAAGTGTTGCTATGTGTCATCTCTGAACATTGTATTACGATGCATGTTATATTTTCTTTTATTATGAGTGACTATCTTGATGGGCTGAGAAAATAGCTCGCTTTCGACAAGTTTCTAAATTTCAAGGCTCAAAAATATCATTTAATATAACTAAAATATTCAAATAGAATTTTGGCAATACCTAGAGAGAAACAGAAGGTTTGTCTGTCTTTATGAATCACAAGGGAATAATATATCCTGAAAAATTTGGTCTTTGTCCATATCTCGTAGTAATTAATTAGTAGTACTATTTTAGAGTATTGTTTATTAAACTTGTGCCTAAAGTTAAGGAATATCAAGACTATTTAAGATAACAAAGATAAGAAAGGGAGAGTAGCCCAGGATATCAACTTTTTCTAAAGCATGCTTAGAAACAACAGTAATTTATCTTTCTTCTCTCATTCTTTTGCTTACTGTATTCCACAAAAACGTTACTTTTTCTCCTCTGATTAAAAGTGGCCATTGTTAAGTTAGTCTATGTTAGTGGTCAATTGCAGCTTCAGGTCTTCCTCGAAGGTTTCCTGGATTTGAATTTTTCAAGATATAAAATTACTTTAGATACCATTGGTTAGAAACTAAGCTGCGGAAGACCAAGATTACCGCCTTTTCCTCCCCCGCGAAAAATTAATCTAAATAGCTGGCTCACTCAATTGCTTAAAATTCAAAATATTCGGCGAATATATAATATATATTAATTTATGTATAATATATGTATAGTCATGTATAATCTATGTATATCGACCAAGATAAATAAACAATGAATCAGATCAGTTATGTAACGACCCGGCCGGTCGTTTTAAGAATTTAAGTCTCGTTCGGCGGCATAAGGTCTTGAACAGCTTCGTATTATGTGTTATGACTTGTGTGTGTAGTCGAGTTCAGTTACCGGATGATTCAGAGTCAATTTGGGAGAAGAATTTCTATTTTAGAAGCTTACGCGGTAAGAGTTGATCGGAATTTGACTTTTGTGTGAACGACTCCGGAATGGGGTTTTGATGATTTCAGCAGCTTCGTATGGTGATTTTGGACTTAGGCGTGCGTCTGGATTTGGATTTGGAGGTCCGTAAGGTAATTTGAAGCATTTCGACGAAGGTCGGAGAAGTTGAAGTTTGGTAAGGTTGAGAGGTTTGACCAAGAGTTGACTTTGGTGATATCGGGGTCGGAATATGATTCCGAGAGTTAGAACAGCTCCATTATGTCATTTGGGACTTGCCTGCAAAATTTGACGTCATTCCGGATTGATTTGATAGGTTTCGGTGCGAGTTTTATAAGTTGGAAGATTTGAAAATTTCATGAGTTCGGTTCATGGTGCGATTCGTAGTTTTGACGTTGTTTGATACAATTTGATGCCTCGACTAAGTTCGTATTGTGTTTTAGGATGTGTTGGTATATTTGGTAGAGGTCCTGGGAGCCTCGGGTGTGTTTCAAATGGGCTACGGACCATTTTCTCATTGTTTGGTATAACTGTGCTGATATCTGGTGTCCCCTTCTATGCGATCGCGTAGGTAAAGCCGCGATCGCGAAGGCTTGTTTGGTGGGCTGACCATTTTCTTCTGTGCGTTCGCATAGGCCAGTACGTGACCGCATACGTGTGCTTCTGCCTTCTCCGCGTTCGTACCTCACCGCCCGCGTTCGCATAGCTCAGCTGTAACAGCTGGTGATTTCCCCTTCCCCTTTCGCGATCGCATGCAATCTTACACGGCCGCATAGTGCAGTATTTGGCCTCAACATTTTTCCCTCTTCGCGATCGCATTGTTATGTACACGATCGCGTAGTACATTTTGGGCAGTAGCCATTTTCTTCTTCGCGATCGCATTATTTCTTCCGCGATCGCGATGTACAAATACTTGGGCAGAATATAAAAGTTTTTTATTCCGAGGGTTAGCCTTTTTAAATATTTTTGGAGTTCTAGAGCTCGGTTTTGAGCGATTCTTTGTGGGTTTTTCAAGCAAATCAAATGGGTATGTGTTCTTCACCTAGAATTCATTATATTCCATGATTCTATCTTTATTTTTATCATTAAATTAGTGTTTTGAGTTGAGAAAAAATGAAAATTTTGAAGAAAACTTTCAAAATATAAAATGATGATTTGAAGGACGAATTGGTATCGGAATTTGATATTTTTTGTATGGTTGAACTCGTATCGAAAAAGGTGTTCGGGTTTTGTAAAAATTCCGGGTTCCGAGGTGCGGGCCCAGGGGTCAACTTGGGTTGATTTTTAGTTTTTGATAAAGATTGAAGCTTTATTATCCGGAATTTTTTTTATGAGTTTTATTTATGCTTTGAAGTTATTTTGGCTAGAGTGGAGCCGTCCGGAGGTTGTTTCATTCGAGAAGTTCATTTTTAAGTATTGGTCTAACTTCTTTGAGGTAAGTATCTTGCCTAACATTGTGGGGGGAATTACTCCTTTGGATTTGAGTCTTTTATGCTAATTGTATCATGTAGAGTCCGTATTCCCGAGGTGACCAGTACGTGCGCGGGCTTATTTGTGCAAAATTGACCTTTTAAGGCTCGTATGTTCTTATGTTCATTAGATATGAAGTTGTTTTATTATGTTATGTTTTTCGCATTTACTAGTTTTACCTCTACGTGTTTTATTTGGAATTAATTGCTTCATGTTCCACTCTTATTGCCTATTTGATTCTTGTGTGTCTTAACTGAAGTTGTTGCCTCTTTGATTGCCATGCTATCTTTTCCTAACTGCTTATCGTTATTTGAAATCATTATCATCTCTTCTGTAATTATTTATCCTTAATTGAGGTCCTGGTTATCCTTTCCGTTGCTTATCCTTAATTGTAATTGTTGTGCCTCTTTCGTGAGTGCTAAATCCTAAATGAAATTAGTTGTCCTTTATCATAGTTGCCTTATCCTTATTTGGAATTATCGACTCGTGATATCTCCCTTATTGTTACATTGCACTTATGTGGGGTTCATTGCGACGCAGTATCTCTTCCTTGTTGAGCTATTGCTAGGTGGTATCGTTATTTTCTGTTATGTCTTTCTTTGTGAGTTCGTTTCTTCCGTTTCTTTGAGTTCTGGAATTTCTGAGTTGATTTATTTGCCGTACTCTTGTATTATTGTCATTGTTGCTATTGTACTTGTTGTTGTGATGCACGAGGTTTTTACCATGCGGTGGTTATTATGATGCACGAGGTTTCTGCCGTGCAAATGTTATTATGATGCACGAGGTTTCTGTCGTGCGGATGTTATTGTGTTGCACGAGGTTTCTGCCGTGCTATTGTTACTATTGATAATTGTACATGCGACGTGACACGGCGGGCTATATATATGTGGGTTGCGCATGTGGCGAGATAAGGCGGGAACATTATTATGCACGTGTGGCGAGACAAGGCAGGCATTTACTTTATTACTGCGCACGTGGCGAGACAAGGTGGGATATGTTGGGGATTGATTGTGATGACTTGTGATGGCCTGGGAGCATTGTTATTGTTGTTATTTGTGCAGTGGCGTACCTATCCTGTGTGAGTTATACTGTGTTCATTTCGTGGTGATCCTTTCTTATGTGTCATTCATTGTTTCTATTCTTATTAGTTGGCCTGAACTATGATAGAACATTGGCACAAGCATACACGTAGTTAATCACCCCTAACGGTTCAAGAAAATGGATCCTGATGTTATTGATCATTTCTACACGCCCTCGTCTGGTTCTATTGGCATGTGCGTCGCCCGTGCAGTCATTGGTTGTAATGAAGGCACAAGATGTCAAGTGTTTAGGGTTCACAAATTGGGACCCGTGAATTATAAATATTTTGATGTTCGGTACCTCGTGGAGATTATCGGATAAAACCTGATGTGAAAGTGGTTATTTTCATCTAGTTGCTACTTGTCTTTCTTTTAATTGTGATCACCTTATTTAGATTGTATTCAGCGTAGTCTATTGTGTTATTACTTGTTGTGTCCCGCTGCTAATTGTTGTTTCTATTTCTTATTGCAAGTATCATATTATCGTCGTCATTACGCGTAGTTTTGTAGAGATATCGTATTCTGTTAGTTCTATGCCTATATATCGCTCAGGTTATTTAGTCCAGTAGGTGACTTGACTATTCCTCGTCACTACTCTACGGAGGTTAGTCTTGATACTTGCTGGGTACCTCTATGGTCTCATACTACACTTCTGCACATTTTTCTGCAAATCCAGGTATATCAGAATCGGTCGATTGCTCGTAGCTGTACGGATCTTGCTGGGGAGACTCAAGGTAAACCTGCTACTTCGTTCGCAGGCTTCGGAGTCACCTTCTGATTTTGTATTTGCACTGTTTTATCTCTATTTCCAAACAGTTGTATTTTGTAGGCTTTTTAGCAAAACTCAGTAGAGCTTATGACTTGTACTACCGGTTTTAGGATTATAAATTTGTAAAGAGATTTCTATTTTCGAAAATTGTGAGACGTTAGTTCAATATTGTTGTTATTTCAGTAAATGTTAGGCTTACCTAGTCCGTAAGACTAGGTTCCATCATGACACCCAACGGAGGAAAATTTGGGTCGTGACAAGTTATTTGTGTAAAGATCCCTTTTCATGTCTTGCCAAACTAATGTTACTTTGGCAATTCTTGTAACTAAAATTCCTTGAGGGATACAGTAGCACGAAATGTGTTAGAAGATATAATAATAAACTTAAAAGATTAAACCAGCAGTTTAATTTCTTTATGTGAGATGTAATATATAATAGACAACTTACCGTAGAACAAAAGCAAGCTAAGTACTACTTGTTTATTTAACAATAAGTTAGATTAAGTCGGGATAATACTGAGTTAAAAGTTTTACTCTACTCTGCAACATGGATTTAAATATTTCGATTCGGGTAATGTAAAAATAGTACACTAATGTGTATAAATTAAACTCTATCTAGAAAAACTGACAGGTTTCGAAGATCAAAATTATATAGTATATAAACAAGCATATTCAATATAGCTTCCTTAAAATTTAAGCATACAGAATCAAACATGGTCTGTTTTGGAAGTTCAAAGAAATGATCAAAAAAGAACAACAACAACAACAACAACTACCCAGTAAAATCCCACCAAGTGGGGTCTGGGGAGGGTAATGTGTATGCAGACCTTACCCCTACCCCGATAGGACAGAGAGACTGTTTCCGATAGACCCTAAAGAAAATGACCAAAAAAGAAGTGAACAAATTTACACATAACCAAATGAGTCAATGCCCAGTCTTTTTGGCGATTGTTATTTTCAACACATTCAAAATGCGTTGGTCATATTCAAGAAAATACGTAACTCTCTATCTTTGAAGTTTGAACATAACGTTTGCTGGAGAATTATCAATTGAAGTAATGGCAGACAGATCTAAGTGGGTTTCAAGAAATTTTAAGTTTTAAACAGAACTCTACGCACCCAAATGTAGACTTCTAAATGGTGGTAAAACAAATACCGCGTTTCTAACATTTACCTTTATTTCCCAATGATTTTCTTTTCTTTTTTCTACAATACAAGTGAAACCGATGAGCTTGTCTACGGACTGGATTGATAAATTTAATTTGTACTAACTTTAAGGCAATTCATATCTAGGAAAAAGTTGTTCTTTGTACTTTGTACGTAGTACTTGGGTAAGCCAGTCCAACGATTGAAGCTAGACTACTAAAGGAAAGAGACAAAGAGTTATTCAAAACTTAATTCCAAGTGTAATCGACATAGTTGAAGTTAAAAAGGAGAAAGAAGATAACTTAGAAAGGTTCAAGGTTGAAGTAGTTGACATAATTGATGTGAAAAAGATATGATGTTTTATACTTCAATACCACACAAGGGGTTGATTTGTGTGGTGACCAATTTTTTGCTTAAACTAATTATGGAAGGACCTGGTTCTTCTAAATGTTCCTTAACCTACTATTGCAGAAATAGTAAATGCGAAAAGTAAAGAACACAAGTATTTTATGTAGAAAATACCTGGCTCAAAAGGTGAAAAAACCACGACCTACTTTCCAGTAGGATTTTCCCAAACTCTCCACCAAAATCACTGAGCCAAAAGAGTACCTATTACAATTGCCTCTAGATAAAGCTGAAAGGTACAATATGAAACCACCTACTACAATTGAACTAGAATAAATGACAGACACTTGGAACTGGTTCTTCTATCTGGTTCAAGTAGCTTCAGGTTTGCACACTTGAATCACACACGAACTGCTTGCAAAATTGCCTTGCTATTTTGCTCTCAATTCACGTTTAGCTTCTGCTTATGTGCGTTACCTGTAAAAGAGAACAACACTAATATTTATAGAGTTAGTAAATAGAGATTGACTAGAATTCTGATGCTACTCTTCCTTGATGGAAGAGTTCTAGTTGATTCCAACTTCTAACTTATTCCCTATCTTGAATAGTGTTCTCTTTTATTAAGGAGTCTTTCTCCTTATCATTTATGCAACCTTTTCGATCAGGATCAGAAGATATCAAATCCGTCAAGTTAGCTTTATCTCCTTCACGTGCATCCCACGTGCTTAAGTCTATCCATATCTGTGCTCCACTGAGATAGACCTGATTCATGTCTGAGTTCCTTTGTCAGTCTTCAAAACTAACTTTTACTTGGGCCAACAAATTCCCTCTTTTTGATGATGACAAACTCTGTGCTTTTCATACACTTAGGCCCTGCTAGAACTCAGCTCAACATCAATGCAATGTTAGAAACATTTTTCACTTATCATCAAGGACCATGTTCATTAGGTTATAAACATCACTATTCAGAATGTAAAGCACATTTTCTTTTCCCCCTTTTGGCATCATCGAAAAGTTGCATAAACAATGTGTGATTCCAGAATTTAAAAATTATTCATGTCCACTGCGGCAACTGCAAATGCATTCATGGATTAATCATCATTAATCAACTACACATTCAAACTATCAAGGAAAGATAAACAGTCAACATGAGCAAAAGCAGCAAACTTCATTGATAGAGAATATGATTCTGCCACAATCCACAAAAAAAGAAACAAAAACCGTCAAAACATGAGCAACAAAAAGAAAAATCCCTAATCTGGGTCACTGAAAGGTCTAGGCAAGGTTCAGGAAATTAAGTCTTAGGAAATTAAGGCTTGGAAGAACTGGGGATTTGGGTTTTGGCTTGGAGAAGTTGCAGCATGTCTTGAAGAATTTCATCATTCTTCTCCTTTTCCTTTGTGAGCTTAGTTCTGAGAGCATCTCTCTCAGATTCTACCTCTGCCAAACGAGTCTTCAGCCTTGTAATCTCAGCATCCTTTGCCCCACTCTCCTGCAATAGAGCTCTGACCTTGCTATTTACAGGTGTATTTTCGGATGAACCAGGTTCATTGAGAGTGGCAGTGATCTCATAGTCACAAGTGAGCAAAGTATTGATTCCAAAGTGATCTTTGCTTGTGGCCATCTCCCACTTCTTCAGAGGCACCTTACAATGAGAAAGAACAGCAGTGAGAATGAAACCATAAGAAGTGGCATGGGCCTTGGAGCCATTGATAACCCAATCTAGAAGCTTGATTATAAACCCAGGCCAGTTGATCTGCCGCCCACTATCCAGACATTCCATCAAAACCAAGTCCATGTAGTTGGCTATGTGCCTTCTTTCCTGCCTAGGCAGCACACACTTGATGATGAATTCAAATAGCACCTTGTGAGAAGGCTTCATTTCACTCTTATAGACAACCTTTGGGGCATTGACCTCCTTATTATCACAGAATTTCCTAGTGATGGCTAGGGCAGTAGGAAGGGAGTCCAGACTTGGCCGTTTTTGCCTTGTGTAATCATCATAACCTTCAGAAGGTATACCAAGGATTTCACCCAGCTCTTTTGCATCAAAAGACAATTGAACCCCTTTCACCAGGCTGGTGACTCTTCCATCCTTGACCTCTCTATTTGCCATGAATTCAATTATCTCATTTCTGGCCAGCCTGCCATCTAACTGAAGGACCATGTCCTTCCACCCTACCTCTAGCCTTTCAAGCAGTAGAACCATCCCTTCTTCCTCCAAGTCCTTCAAAAGTCTTTTATTTAAGATAGTGCGTTTGCCAAACTTGGCCAGCTTGTCCTGTTCAGTATCAGACTCATTCTCCTCTTCACCACTCCAGTCTTCTTCTTCAGTAATTTTAACTTGTTTGGCTTTCACATCAGACCTTGTCTGTTTAGCCAAAGTAGAGGGTTCAACAGACTTGGATACAGATGAAGACTTCTTTGAGGAAGTCTTGGCTTTCTTGGGCTTAGGGGTCTGAACCTCCACCTCAACAGTCACATGTTCACCTTGATGGACCGTGTCCATCTAATCCACATCAACAGCCTCAACAGGCTCTGCCACCTTTGCTTTCCCTTTGTTCATCCTTTTCTCCTTACTTTCTTCCATAGCTTTCTGCAACTCCTCCGCACTTTGCTTCAACTTGATCCTCGTGGCCCTTCCTTTTGGTAAAGGAGTTTCAGTAGTTTCAGAAGAAGCATCCTTCCTTTTCTTGTTGTCTCTTGCTGCGCCAGGAGTCTTTGGTTATGGAGTTCTCTTTTTCTTGGGGTTATAGCTATCACCTCACTTTTTTAAGAGATCTGCTAGAGTTTCTTCCACAGATGAACCAGGTTCATCTGTGTGCTTTCCAAGATTAACGAGTCCCTCAGCAGCTTCCCCTGATCCACTTCTCCCTGTTTTTTTGCTACTTTCTTCCACATGTTCTGGCTCAGCTCCACAGATAGCCATTTTAACAGTTTCAGAGGTGGGTGAAGAATCAGCCACTTCTTTCCCTTTTCCCCTCTCATCACTATGTACACCCTCACTCTCAGTTTATTTTCCCTTTTTATTTTTACCTCCTCTCCTTCGCGACTCAGTAGTTTCCACATCCACAACAGACCCAACCAAAACAAATCGATTTTCCAGATTTTCAGCAATATTAGAGATTACCTCAGTAGAGGGATTTGGCACAGACGTTATCTGTTCTGAATTAGAAGACCCGGTCCCTTCCCCCTCACTTGTAGACTTGAAAGAATCATCAGAATTTTAGGAACCTTGAATTTGGCTAGCTTTTAACTGTGCGTTTAATTTCCTTGAAAGCGCACCTATAGCCACAGTTTTTCGAGCAAGCATCTTTACTCGTCTTCTCCTAGGTTGAGGGGTGGTGCTAGGTTAAGGAGTAGTGGAGGAATCAGAGGGGGTAGGTGGAGGAGGTGTGCCTGGGTTATCTTAGGGGTTTGTCATTCTCGCTAGATTCTGAAAAAGATTGGAGGTTTGTGTGTTGGAAGAGAAGAGAATAGAAGACAGAAAATTTTGACGGTTATTGAAAATTATGGGAGAGTGGCAGTAGTGATGATGATGAATTTAAAAGAGGAGTGCAATTAATACAGAACAGAAGTTATTAGTAATCAAATAGAAGTCTAATCACCCTGAAATTGCAGGTTGAATAGGCGCTTAGGCTTCCCTAGAATCTAGGTATTATAACACGGTGAGGATTCTAGTTGAAACGGAACTGGTTCTAACTTAAAAGGATAGGCTTTTGAAGTTGTTGAGTGTTGCGGCCAAACGCACACGCAAGTATACGCGGTCGTCAAGTAATAAAGTGACTAAAAGTCGGATGTCGATCCCACGAGGACTTGTGATTAACTATAAACTAAATTAGACTATCCTAATTATCTATACAAGAATTAACCCTAGAAGTAATTGATTCTAAACTAATTAAATAAAGAATATGAATAATGAACTTTAAACAGAGGAAGAGCAGATTTTTATGATATCAATGTAATGAAAACAATCTAGGGTTATGGGCTATCTAACATTCCTATTGTATTCTTCAAGTGAATTGACTAACTAATTTATCTAGTTTATTGGTTGACAGGGTTAATATTGCTCATAAGAATCTGTCGACTCTTACTCGCCTATTCAAGCTAACCTAACTCCTATATGTCTATGGAATTAGAATCAACAAGAACGCATTTATAATTCCTGTAAATCAACCAAGCAAGGCAATTAGGTATATGTCTATCCTAACCGCGAATCCGTTCCCCGATGCCCACGTTCAAGAACTTGCTCTACTCAATCCTATATGCAATCTAGAATTCCCACTTTCGAGTCCAACTCTAGATTCGTAGATAGTATTCAATTGGTGATCAAGCAATCAAATAATTAAGTGCAGGATTGAATAAATAAACCAATATGATAAACTAAGAAATCAAAATCAATATCCGAATAACAATAGTCATGAAAGAACCACAACCCTAGAACGTGAAGTTTAGCTCCACATGGACATGGTAGCAAAACAACAAATCATACAAAGAAACATAAAAAGACTAAGTTGGTGGAAGAAAAGATGAAACCCGGCCTCCACGGCGGCTCTGTGCTTGTGCTTTTCTCTCAAAAACGTCCTCCTCCCTTCAAAATACCATTTTTCCATGTATATATACCAAGTAGGGTTGGGCCCAAACAATTATACCTTCTCCAATGTGAAAAAGGACATTTTTCCCGGGTGACTAGCGCGAGCTCGCGCATGACTTCGCGCATATTCCTTGACATTGTGCCTCCAGCTCCTTAACTAGCGCGACTTCGCGCTAACCTCGCGCTAGAGGTCGCGCATTTTCACCCTGTTCCGTTCCGAATTTGGAAAAACGTAAAACATGAAAGTTGTAGCCCTTTGAGTTAAGTTTCCAACCATATATTATGGAGCTAAAATGGTGTTCTGAGCAAAAAGTTATATCTATTTTACTAAACAATGCGTAATATGCCTACTGGAGTCTTCGTTCGCTCTAACTATCATCCGTTGACCCCCAAACACGATCCCGGCTTAATTCCTTGAACTTTTACTTAAACTTTAAAGCTCCAAATCACTTGAATTCATTCCATAGCATCTATATAGCTCGGAATCACTCCTACAAGGCATAGAACACACAGTTAGTGCAAGACACTAGCGATTAAAGCTCAAACTCAATTAAAGTGCAGTAAATTAGAGTGTAATAAGCGACTAAAATACGCAATTATAGCCTATCATCATTGAGTGAAGGTAGGACTCTGCTCATGAATTAAATATTAGTATTTCAAATTGTGCAGAGTGTAGAAAGCATACCTCGTTATTCAGATGAACCAGTACTGATGAACCGGGTTCTTCACTAAGAATCCTCTTGATCATGTCTCAATTTGCCAAAATAGAGAAAATTTTGTTAGAGATTAGTAAGTCATATTAGCACATGGCACAGGAGTATACTATTTACAGTATGAGACTGAGCAAAGATTAATCTAGTTATTTACACAAGTTCCAGATTTTCTGACCAAAAGAAATCCTTTTTGTTTCATTGTGCAATCTGAACTGGTTCCATTAGGTGATCTTAATCATCCTTAATTCTAACCTGTTCCTTTCAAAGTTCTCTTGACTCAGTGCTTTTGTAAAGATGTCAGCAATCTGCTTATCAGTAGCTCAAAACTCTACAGTGATCAAGCCTTTCTCATAGTTGTCCCTCAAAAAATGGTGCCTAACATCTATGTGCTTAGTTCTCTTATGATGAACCGAGTTCTTTGTCATACTAATAGCACTAGTGTTATCACAAAAAATAGGAATGCAACCAACATCAATTCCAAAATCCATTAATTGCTGTTTGATCCACAGCAATTGAGCACAACATGAAGCACCAACAACATACTCAGCTTCAGCAGTAGATAAGGCCACTGAATTTTGCTTTTTAATAGCCCATGACACAAGACATGAACCAAGAAAGTGTGCCATACCTGAGGTGCTCTTCCTGTCTACAAGGAAACCTACATAGTCAACGTCAGCATATCCCACTAGGTTAAAGTTACTACCTTTTGGATACCAAAGGCAAAGGTCAGTGGTGCCTTTCAAGTATCTCAATATTCTCTTGACAGCAGTCAAGTGGGATTCTTTTGGATTTTCTTGAAATCGAGTACAAAGCCCTACACTAAAAACAATGTCAGGTCTGCTAGTAGTAAGATACAAAAGTGAAACAATCATACCCCTATACAACTTTTGATCAGCAGATGAACCAGGTTCATCTATGTCCAATTTTGTGGCTGTTGCTATAGGATTATCTATTTCCTTTGATTCTTCCATTTTAAACTTCTTAAGCAACTCTTTCACATATTTCTGCTGATGGATCATAGTTCCATTTGAGTTTTTTTTAATTTGCAAGCCTAAAAAGAAATTAAGCTCACCCATCATACTCATTTCAAATTCACTCCCCATTAGTTTCGCAAATTCCTTACTTAGTTTTCCAGTAGTTGCTCCAAAAATTATGTCATTAACGTATATCTGTACTACTAGAAGATCTTTATCTTTTTCCCTCAAGAATAGAGTGTTATCACTTTTACCTCTCTTGTAGCCATGTTCAAGCAGAAATTTTGATAGTCGTTCATACCATGCTCTAGGAGCCTACTTGAGTCCATAGAGTCCCTTGTCAAGTCTATATACATGATCAGGACACTCCTTGCTTTCAAACCCTGGAGGTTGCTTGACAAACACTTCTTCCTTTAAGTAGCCATTGAGGAAGGCACTCTTGACATCCATCTGGTGAAGAGTAAATTCCATGTACGAAGAAAAGGCTATGAGGAGTGTTATTGCTTCCAACCTTGCAACTGGAGCAAAGGTCTCATCATAGTCTATGCCCTCCTCTTGGNCAAGACATCATCAATAATTTCAAATCATAGGGAAGATACTACACATGCCAAAGCCTAAATATGCTACTATCAAACAAGTCAAGGGCGCCTAGGTTCATCATTCTTCCTCCATTTATTCTGTAAATTCTAATCTACTCTAGAAGTAAAAATAAAAAATACTACTACCCGGTTCAAACTACATCCCATGGAAAAGAACCGAGGCACAAAGAAAAACCACGGGGGATTATTACTACCTAAAGAAAGCTAAAAGACATATTTTTGTGTTTTTTGTTTAGACTTTAATCCCTCAAGAAAGCTGTCCACAAAATCCATCGTCGGGAAAAATCCAAATTTTTCAATTTTTCTTTTTTTTCTTCGTTTTTTTTAATTACTACACTAAGAACGAGTACTATAACTAAGCTAACATAGCACAGAAAATCACCCAGACAATCTCCTCACCCCACACTTAAAATTGTGCAATGTCCTCAATGCACACTAAAAATAACAAGAGGGTAAAAGAGACTCCCTGGTAGGCCAAAGGCCGAAGCATTAGCAGCTCACGGGATACTCAGACTTCTCCCACGTATGATCCCTTGTGCGGGTACCTCACACTCAGTTTCAAACACATGTTCGCTTTTGCACACTTCCAGTGGCTTTTCTTATGCTCATAATCCTACAAAAAAAAAACGCTACCTAGATAGAAAAATAAAATAAATAAAAATAAAAAAAAGCAGTAAAGCTGGGTTGCCTCCCAACAAGCACCTAATTTAATGTCGCGGCACGACTTGAACCAATTTTTGTCTCCACCTTGAACTTATGAATTGTACCCCTAACATGGCATCCAGTCTGTGGCTATGCACCTTTGGTGGGGCTACAAAGATAACCAGGCCAAGTAATAAATTTTTCACTCTGCACCTCTCGGCCTTTAGATGAGGAATGTAATTTTTGCTCTTTGGCACAACAAATTCAAGAATATAGGCACTCTCGTCCTCACTCTTTGACCCCCTCATTGGCTCAGATGGCTCGATTACTATCTTACTATCTAAACACAATGTGGAAAAATGATTGGAATGAGGTCTAATGCGCCCTAACTCATGAATTTTACTACTATTTGCATCCCCATATTTACACACACTCAAGTCTCCCAAAGTAATGTTATCTACTCCCTCATATGACTCTAGATCACTCTTCTCAATATTTGCATCCTCAAGAAAAACATGGTCTAGTGATTGGTATTCTCGTTTTAGCTCCTCAATTTGGTCTAGAAGATTTTTTTCAGCTTCACACAACTCATTATTAATTTGTTAGGCGTTACATGCATCAACCTTTGCACTCAAATCTGCATCTAAGTTATGTACAGCCAAGCCAAAATTATCAATTTTATGTGCAAGTTCATCTCTCTCCTTAGACCAATCATTTACCAACGTTGTTAGAAGACAACGTCTTTCCTCATATTCCCTTAATCGTGAATATTCTTCCCAATACCAACCCTTACTCCCATATTCAAATTCAGATCTCCAAGAAGTCAGGCCATGACAAGACCAAAAATACGAGCCATAAAAGTCTTTTGTTAACCAAGAGTCTTCATCAATAGCCTTACCTCCATATATTTCATCCCCAGATGTCATGCTGAGAGAACTAGGAACACACTGTGAGCACGTGATTTTTGCCCTAAGCAGAAATTCCCAAAATTTCAAACAAAACAATTTTTTCCAGTATTTTACAATTTTTTGTGAATTTTGTGGCATTCTTTGGTAATTGTTGCATTTTTATTTGTGCATTTTAATCCATATGAAAATACCAAAAAATATGCATTGGCATTTAGGGATTTAATTTCACAATTTTAGTATTAATTAATTTTAGAATAAAATGTAAAGAAAATTGCAAGAAAATAGTTCTTTGCATTGCTAATTATTGCATTTGTCTTTAAATAGAGTTATAAGTAATTCTAGGAGTTAAATAGTGTAATTAGGTCTTTACTTTGTTTTAGCATTTTATAAAATCAGAAAAATAAATAAATACAAAAA
>NW_017670836.1:146858-211663 GCF_001879085.1 Nicotiana attenuata | reverse complement strand
CTAGTTGTTTCTGAGTTTTTCTAACAAAAGAAGTAAACATGTCAAATGCTTCATCTTTAGATGTTAAAAACAATGTCCAAGTAAACCTAGAGTAATCATCAACAAGCACCATCACATATGTTTTACCACATCTGCTTAATGTTCTCATTAGACCACAGAGATCCATATGGACTAGTTCCATCGATCTGGTCAGGCTTACCACTTTCTTGCATTTAAAAGTGGATCTTACCTGCTTCCCCCTTGCACAAGCCTCACTTTGTCTTCCTTAAACTTGATGTTAGGCAACCCTATCACCAGGTCCGTGGAGACTAATTTGTTGAGTTGACTTAGACTTGCATGTCCAAGTCTCTTGTGCCAAAGGAGGGGATCATTGTCCAACACACTTAAGCAAGTGAGTTCATTTTCTGAAAGAGTGGACAGATCTACAATGTATATATTGTTTACTCTTTTTCCCTGCAAAACAATCTTGTTAGTGGCAAGATTTATCACAAAACATTTGGTAGAGGTGAATGCTACCAAGTTACCTCTATCACACAGTTGTGATACACTAATTAGGCTGTATTTCAAGCCATCTATCAAATAGACATTCTCAATGGAGTGTAAGTCTATCTTACCTACCTTTCCAACCCCAATGATCTCACATTTCTTACCATTTCCCGAGGAGACATTACCCCCTTTGAGGTTCTCAAGTGAAAAGAATTGGTTCTTGCTTCCAGTCATATGCTTTGAGCAGCCACTATCCATGTACCATACTTGACTGCTCCCTTTCACTTGAACCTGCAAAAGGAAATCAAGGGTTAGTCTTAGGAACCCAAACTAGTTTGGGTCCCTTTTCTATAGGCAAAAGGGTGAATTAAATTCTTTTTAGCCCATCCTGGCAGCCTATTTTTCCCTTGAACAAATATTTTGTTCTTTTGACTAGCCTTTTCTTTTGCAGTACATTCACTTTTGTAGTGAACAGTCTTACCACAATGTGCGCAAGTTTTGTTCTCAGGAAGTGTGATGTACTTGTTTTTGGGATCCCACTTAGGTGCAGGGGTCCCGTAGCCAAGTCCTTGCTACTATGATGTTCTTGTAGCCATGAAAGTGCATCAGAGGACCTATTCCATTTACAAGTTCTGTCTAGCTCTTGCTTGACCTTGCTTAGATCTTCTTTTAGGATTCTTATCTGTTCATCTCTTTTGTAAAACTCAACTTTCATTTTTCTTAGATTTTCTTCTAAAGTGAGATGTGTGTGATCAACTTTCTTTTTACCTGTTACTAATTTCAGTTTTAAATTTTCAGATCTAAGCTCTAACACAGTGGTGTCAAGTTCAAGAACCTGGTTCTTTAACTTAGTATTTTTACTATCACTTTCACTATCCCTAATTCCAAATTCTTGCACTTAGCTCTCAAAATCACACACTCCTTAGACGGTTGTTCCTTTTCATTGTTTATGACCTCAGATTCATCAATGAACTCCAGAAGTAACTCAGATAGATTTTCTTTGGACAAAAACTTAATCTTGTCTTTAAGATGAATTATACTTACCTCAGATTCCTCGTCAGATTCTCAATTGGCCATAAGTGTTTGTTCATCTCCATCTTCATCCTCTGAATCTTCATCTGAACTTTCTCCCCAGGCAGCAACCAAAGCCTTTGTTGATCCTTTGTTCTTCTTGGGATGAACCTGTTCCTTTTTCCTGTTTCTTCGTTCAGCTTTTTCCTTTTTCTATGCAATTTCCCACTGAGGGCAGTTCTTGATGTGATGATCAGTCTTACCACACTTGTAGCATCCCTCGTTGGTCTGTTTTTCAGGAACCATTAGTTTGTTGTAGCTTGCACCTTTTGAAGAACCCTTTTCTCTCATAAGATACTTCTTGAAATCCTTTGTGATCATAGCCATTTCATCCTCTTCAAGATCAGCACATTCAGTGATTCTGAGAGCCAGGCTTCTTTCCTTCTTGGGTGCATCCATCTTCATGGTTTTCCTTCTCAGTTCATAGGCAGTGATATTTCCAATTAGCTCGTCCAACTTAAGGGTGGCAATGTTCTTTGATTCCTAAATTGCAGTGATTTTGCTTTCCCAAGTGACTGGCAAAGCCCTTGTCAAAATCTTCTCAACTTTGTTTTCTTCAAGAATAACCCTTCCAAGAGACTTAAGTTCATTTGTTAGTGTGGTGAACCTTGTATCCATCTCTTGAATGGTTTCTCCTTCCTTCATGGTGAAATTCTCATATTGAGAATACAGTAGTGTTCCTTTTGATCTCTTCACTTGAGGAGTTCCCTCGTAAGCCACTTGCAGAGCGTCCCAGATTTCCTTAGCAGTGGTACAACTTTGAATTCTACTGTACTCGTCTGGACCAAGTCCACACACAAGCGATTTTTTGGCCTTAGCATTCTTTTCCCACTTCCTCAAGTCCTCAGCATTGCAGTCAGCTCTTGTCTTTGGCACGTCTACTCCTTCAGCATTCTTCTTCATGGTAGCCAGGGGACCATCAGTGACAATATCCCATAGCTCATAGTCTTCTCCAATGATGTGATCTCTCATCCTGTTTTTCCACCAGGAGTAGTACTGGCCATTAAAGAGTGGAGGCTTAGCAGTGGATTGCCCTTCCCAGTTTCCAGGTGGTGCACTCATCTTGATCTGTTCCTAAGTGTTAGCCTCTTCAAGGATAACCCGCTCAGATACCAATTGATATTTTATACTTCAATACCACATAAGGGGGGGGGGGGGTGATTTGTGTGGTGACCAATTTTTCGCTTAAACTGATTATGGAAGGACCTGGTTTTTCTAAGTGTTCCTTAACCTACTATTGCAGAAATAGTAAATGCGGAAAGTAAAGAACACAAGTATTTTATGTGGAAAACACCTGGCTCAAAAGGTGAAAAAACCACGACCTACTTTCCTGTAGGATTTTCCCAAACTCTCCACTAAAATCACTGAGCCAAAAACTGCATTTACAAAAACTCTTTTGTAAACCTAGGACTAACTCTAATCCCGTTGTAGCACACAGCCTCTAACTGTTGCGACAACTTCATGTTAACTCTAACTTGAAGACTCTGAGTTCCTATTATAATTGCCTCTAGATAAATCTGAAAGGTACAATATGAAACTACCTACTACAATTGAACTAGAATAAAAGACAGACACTTGGAACTGGTTCTTCTATCTGGTTCAAGTAGCTTCAGGTTTGCACACTTGAATCACACACGAAGTGCTTGTAAAATTGCCTTGCTATTTGGTCTCAATTCACGTTTAACTTATGCTTATGTGCGTTACCTGTAAAAGAGAACAACACTAATATTTATAGAGTTAGTAAATAGAGATTGACTAGAATTCTGATGCTACTCTTCCTTGGTGGAAGAGTTCTAGTTGATTCCAACTTCTAGCTCCTTCCCTATCTTGGATAGTGTTCTCTTTGATTAAGGAGTCTTTCTCCTTATCATTTATGCAACCTTTTCGATCAGGATTAGGAGATATCAAATCCGTCAAGTTAGATTTATCTCCTTCACATGCATCCCACATGCTTAAGTCTATCCATATTTGTGCTCCACTGAAATGGACTTGGTTCATGTCTGAGTTCCTTTGTCAGTATTCAAAACTAACTTTTACTTGGGCCAACAAGATATAGATTAGAACTTAGAGACGAGTAACCTTCTATAATATGATTAGACTCTTTGCTACTATGGCATAAAGTATGTATCTCATATACATGTAAGCAATTTTCTTCCTCCAATTTGTTAAATATTATCCACTTTTACTTGGTCAATATCATAGAAGAGTTGTTCAGATAACTGATAATTCTAAGAAGCTCTGTTTGAGGCTCTTTTTCCTTTCCCTTTTTAATTTTTGATCTGTTTGTACTTTGTTGGTAATTTTACATACGAGAACTTTGTTTTCATCTTATCCTCGAAATTATGTTTCTGACCTACTTTGGTTCCCAATGGTTTTCCAGCCTAATTTAGCTTTGGATGAGAGGAGATTTATACAGAGGACTTAATGGCGTTTTATTGCGAAAGAATACAAGGAAAATAAGATTTGTGTAAATAAATTGAGAAAATACTGTTTTAAGGTGAGCTGGGTTTTATTATGGAGGTTAAAAACCATTGCTAATTGTATCAAATAGTAGCCGTATAATCACTAAGTACTAACCTCCACAATAAAAGATGTCCGTAAATTTTATCTTTTTTGCAGTGACCTTAGTAATGCAGAGTTTTAACGTTGCAAATTAAATATTATATTAATTATTAGAGATTTATGTCGACATTATTTTTCTTTTCAACGAAAGGATAAACAACTTCACTTCACTAGGGACATCATATGCCCAAAAGAGCGAGCTATGTTACAATTCAACTTGAGGACATCTACTTTCAAGACACTTTTGTATAAGGGTAAAATCGAGCCCTTTGGACGCCTCGGTTCTCGATAAAGTAATCGGAGCAGAAATGCAAATGTGAGGAGTTGGAATTGAGGCAAGAAGCTTCTCAAGTCGAGGTCCGGGCAAACACTTGCCCTCAGAGTAATTGGAGTCACGCCCCCAAGACAGATTCGAACCCATAAACTTCGGAGAACGTTATCCGACAATCGAGCACGACTAACAAAGGGCGGTGATATCCACGCCCAGCCGGATATCACGGCGTGAATCTCGGCATGCACCGACAAAAGATTAGGGATTAGTAAAGCGGAAGAATTTATCTTTTATAAAATTGTGCTTAGGGTAAAACTCCCCTACTATATAAAAGGGAGTCTGACTATTCATCAATCGATTGTAACATGCACACCAAGGTAATATACTTTCATTTTCTCTATTATTCAAAGTTCTTAATTTTGTTCATCAGTGCTTTGTTATTGTGAATCGGGGATCGGAGGCAAGCATTCCATTAAGGCTGTAACCAAGTCCGAAATCATTCCTCTTAAGTGGTTTGACGATTTATTACGTCCTTTATCTGTTTAATCTAACACAATTTATTTTTTGTAGTTAATCTGCATATCCTTAAAATCACATATAAACTTAGTTGTTATCCATTTTTAGGGTAAACAGTTTGGCGCCCACCGTGGGGCTAAGGATAATAGTGGCTATTTGATACAAATTTCCACAACACACTCTGCTTTACTCTTGTTCTTTGAGATCTTAATTTAAGGAAAACATAAAGATGTCAAACTCCCAATCTGCTCACCTAAACATTGATGCTGAATCTGGCCACCACGGCGAGAATAACAATATAGTGCCCAATAACGAGGTTCACCCTGCTGACCCCAACAAGGTCCCGGTCACCGATCCAATCGACGCCAACTCCCAAGTGACCATTGAAGCTAACTTGCCCACCGATCCGGAAAACAACGTTCGCGGGGGAGCCAGGTCGGTAGCCAAAGATACAAACATCGATGAAGGCGATGGGATCAACTTGCGGGTGATCTTTGAAATGTTACAAGCTCGACTGGAAACGACAGCCCAGTTGCAAAACCAAAGGCGCGCCCCTAGTAGAGTTGAGCCCAAACTATCCCGGGAAAACACTTGCAGAAATGAATCGGTCACAGAAAGGCCGAGCGAAACAAAATCCGGGACCAACCCCGAGATAATAAAGATGCTCGAGGAATTGACAAAACATGTAGAATTAGGAGAAAAGAAAATCGAAGCTAACGACAAAAAGGTGGAGACCTATAACTCAAGGGTGGATCAAATCCCAGGAGCACCACCGATACTGAAAGTCCTGGATTCCAAGAAGTTTGTCCAAAAGCCTTTCCCTTCGAGTGCAGCTCCAAAGTCGATTCCTAAGAAGTTCCGTATGCCCGAAATCCCGAAGTATAATGGAACGACTGATCCAAATGAACATGTGACCTCCTACACGTGCGCCATCAAGGGGAATGACTTGGAGGATGATGAAATCGAATCCGTTCTGCTGAAAAAATTCGGAGAGACCTTGTCAAAAGGATCTATGATATGGTATCGCAACTTACCTCCTCATTCTATTGAATCGTTTGCTATGATTGCAGATGCCTTTGTAAAAGCACACGCCGGGGCCATCAAGGTCGAGACCAGGAAGTCAGACCTTTTCAGGGTAAAGCAAAGAGATAACCTGATGCTCAGGGAATTCGTGTCGAGGTTTAAAATGGATGGATGGATTTGCCTTCGGTCGCATATGATTGGGCCGTTCAGGCATTCACCCAAGGGCTCAATCCCTAAAGCTTATTGGCTGCACAACAGTTGAAGCAAAATTTGATAGAATACCTGGCGGTAACTTTGGCCGACGTCCATAATAGGTACCAATCAAAATCAGGGTCGAAGATGATCAGCTCGGGGCCCCTTCCGGGTCCGTTTACCCCGTCAGGACCAGTGACAGATCCAAAAGAGCCGTCGATCACGAACCAAGATCGAACAGAGAACAGCATCAACCATACAATAGAGATCGAAAGAGTAGTGGGTCCGGACGCAACCCTGCAAGGAGTGAAAGAAGGAGCGATCGAGGTCATAATAACCGGGGACTCATGAGCAAAAACGGTTTTGACATACCCATCGGGTCTAAGGAAGCACCAAGGTTATTAGAATATAACTTCAACGTCGATGTTGCCGGTATCGTATCAGCCATCGGATGCATCAAAGATACTAAGTGGCCTCGACCATTGCAGTCCGATCTTCCCCAAAGGGACCCTAATCTAATGTGTAAATATCATGACACCCATGGCCACAGAACTGAAGACTGCCGACAACTGAGAAAAGAAGTAGCCCGGTTATTCAACAACGGGCACCTCTGAGAATTTCTGAGTGATCGAGCCAAAAAATACTTCAGGAATAGGGACGCCAACAAATAGATCGAGCAAGAGGAACCTCAGCACATCATTAACATGATCATTGGTGGAGTTCATTTCCCATAACGGCCGATGTTAAAACGCACTAAAGTATCCATTACATGGAAAAACGGACTTGAGACTATGTACCGGAGGGAACAATATGTTTCAACGACGAGGATGCTGAAGGCATCGTGCAACTACACAATGATCACTGGTAATATCTGTACTCATAAACAAATCTTGAGTGTGTTAATTGATCTAGGTAGCTCGTCCAATATCATCAGATCAAGGGTCGTGGAACAGCTGGGTCTACAAGACCAAATAGTGCATGCAGTCCGAGTTTTAAATGGATTCAACATGGCATGCAAGACCACTAAAGGGGAGATAATCCTACCGGTAAACACTGCCGGAACCGTTCAGGACACAAAGTTCTACGTGATAGAAGGAGATATGAGGTACAACACTTTATTTAGGAGGCCATGGATTCACAACATAAGAGCGGTACCCTCGACGCTACATCAGGCGTTGAACTTTCCTACACCGGGAGGGATCAAAACAGTTTAGGGGGAGCAACCAGCTACAAAGAAGATGTTCGCGTTCGATGAGGTGGTTCTGATATCCGCACTTCCGACATCAAAGAAATCCGAGTTGAGTCACCAAGGGAGAAACCAAATAGCAATCACCGATGCAGGCCCCAACCGAACTAGAAAGGCAGGAGACAGGAGAAGACGATTACTACGGAGTCCCTAGGTCTTTCATAGCCCCTGACAATTCCGATGTCACCAAGTCAACGGTTGAGGAGCTGGAGCAAGTCAGGTTGATCGAGCATCTGCCTGATCGGAAGATATACCTGGGCACGGGACTAACTCCCGGGCTCAGGAAAAAACTCATTGAGTTCCTTATAGGTAGCATATATTGCTTCGCTTGGTCCCATCTTGACATGACAGGGGGCCCGCAGGAAATAACTACTCACAAGCTGAGCGTGGATCCAAAGTTTCACTCGGTTAAATATAAGGGGAGGCCTCAATCCGAAGTCAAGCATGCATTCATCAAAGACGAGGATTTTAAACTTCTAAAAATAGGCTCCATTCAGAAAGTTAAGTAACCGGATTGGCTAGAAAACGTAGTGGTAGTGCCTAAAAAGGGAAATAAATTGAGAATATGTGTAGATTATAAAGACTTAAACAAGGCATGCCCCAAAGACTCTTTCCTTTTGCCTAACATCGATCGCATGATCGATGCAATGGCCGTCCACGAGATACTTAACTTTCTCGATGCCTACTCCGGGTAAAACCAAATCCACATGGACCCGGGCGACCAAGAAAAGACTTACTTCATCAATAAATATGACACCTATTGTTATAACGTAATTGATAGGTTTTCAATATCTTTGCCTTGTATTTTGATGATCTAACAAACTTAATGTCAAGAACCAGATAGGGAACCTGACTCACTTGGATTACACTGCATCTAATGGATTCCAGCCAAATGTGAACTTGCTACAGCTTCAGGAGGTAGGAACCCCGACAAGGGCCTGATACTCTTGTGGGTTCCTCACGGCAGTACAAAGTCAATTGGACACAGCTGGAAACGAAGATTCTGCCGCACTGCACTGTTTCCAGCGCCCACTCATTCTCTGATCAACTAAAGTACAATGATTCAAGTTACTCAACTCAAGACAATCCGGGCAGTGTGCACAAGTACCAGATCAGGAACCCCATCCCTTGGTGCTCCCCTGACAGAAGTACAAGTCAACTATACAGCTGGAACGCAACTGCAGAAAGTGACTGTCCGTAACTATACAAAGAGGAACACAACAGGGACCTGGTCCCTTAGGGTTCTCTGACAGAAGTACAAAGTCAACTATAGCTGGAAAGCAACTGCAGAAAGTGACTGCCTGCAACGGTGCAGCAGACAGAGCAACAGACAGTGCAGCAGTCACTTTCCATTGAGATTGGACATCACCATTGTGAATTGACATCACTAAGGTAATGTCTTGTGTAGTATAAACCTCATGCAAGGGACAAGATTCAGGTTCAACACTTGCAAGTACAAAAAACGAAAATTCTCTCAAGTGCTCAAGAACCTCTCTCAAGAACAAAGCTGCTTCAACCTCAAGGACCTGATCCAAGATCGAAGATATCTTAAGTCCTTAGGTTGTTGAGTCTTTGTTATGTGTTCTTCATTGTAATTCCTAGTTTGATTTCTTAGAAGCGTTGTCTNGTCCATACCCCCAAATCTGATGGTCTAGATCCGATCTTCCATTCTTAATAAAACTGTAATAACCTTTATACAAAAATCAACGACAATTCCCATCCTCCTCGTACAAACCTTAACCCCGCCTTCCTCCGCCGTCCTCCGCCCTAGCGCCGCCGACCGGAAATCGCCGCCGGCGGCGGCGATGCTCCGAACGACCCCAAAAACACACCACAGCACCTCCTCCTTCTCCTCGTTCCCAGTCTGGGGTCAGTTTTCTTCGACTCCCATCCAAGCTTCTCGAATCTTCAAAACAGTAGCCGCCGCCTCCGCCGTGTACGGCGGCGCCACCTCCAAATCTCACCCAAATTACACCCCGGGGTCTCCTCACTTCCCTCTTCCTAAATCCCCAAGTGGTTTCCTCCAAATCTCATTAGATCTCTTCGAATTTTAAATCGAAGTGCCGCCCAAAAACCCTAACTCCGCCAAATAGCTAAAAATTGCACCCTACACGCTCCTAATTTCCTTCTTCTTGAATCCCAACTGGTTCCCTTCTTACATCGTTGGAGTTGCTCGAATGTTAAGTCACAGAATTAGCAGAACCCTAAAATTGCATAGGTAAGTTTCTCTTTGTTTTTTGGGTCAGTTCCTCCTCCATGACTGTCACTTCTTCGTGATCAATTGACTTGAGTCTTATTTGTTCTTC
Organism: Nicotiana attenuata; assembly: GCF_001879085.1. Classification (NCBI taxonomy): domain Eukaryota; kingdom Viridiplantae; phylum Streptophyta; class Magnoliopsida; order Solanales; family Solanaceae; genus Nicotiana; species Nicotiana attenuata. The sequence continues at coordinate 201,990 of NW_017670836.1, read as the reverse complement.
TCCGTGTTGATTTGTTCATTTTCTTATAATAATTAGTAGCATGAACTTGTTCTTTTCATTTTCTCTAGTAAAGTAGCTTAAGCATGTTTTCTTTTGATCTGTAAGTAGAGGTCTAGGTCTGAAATTTTGATTAGTTTAGTTTGATTAATAATTCTGACTGTTTGGATTTTCCTGTGTTTGATTCTTCCTTTCATACTGATTCTATTGTTGTCAATTTCTTAGTTTGTTGATCGCTAATAGATGTTAGTAGTTGTTAATCTGAAAATCAGTAGTTATTTGAATTTAGGATTTGCGATTGGATTGGTGGGCTGGTTAATTTGCAGAAATAGTTATTTGGACCATGGTTAGTTAGAAAGGTTAGTGTAGTTAACGTAGGCTAGTAATTTCAGGAGGTTCAAAGGGTAGTTTAGGCATGGGAAAAGGGTACTTTCATCAGATTTGGTAATTTTGAAGGGGGGTAAGGATAGAATAGGGATTGTAACAAGTATAGAACCTTCTAGGATGGACTATAGTGTAGGTTCTAATAAACTTAAGGTAGTTGCTTGTGTAACAAGTCAGAAAATAAAGGGCAAACACTGAAATTAGAATAGGGACTAAGGGGTAAAAGGAAAATCTGAAATTGGACCTTAAGTTCACCTATAAATAGGCATTCATTTGCCTTGAGTAAAAAAAAAGTTTTTTGGGCAGTCCTCTAAACCCCTTCCAAAAGGCATAACACAGAGTTTCTAAAAATCATAAAATTCCTTCAAAACAATACTGATCTCAGCATTGGGATCAGAAATAAGCTGGTTGTCGAGTATACTGTTCTATATGTGAAAGTAGCTGCCAAAAGAGTTGTTAAGGTCTATTTGAATTGCTGTAAACTGAATCTGAGTAATCGATTTGGTTTTGGACTGCATTGGTGCTTGAAATTGTTGATGTTTTGGTTCATTGCTGGAGTTTCAAACCTATTCCTGAACTTGCTGTGTTGATTGAGTTATTACTGGATTTCAACTTCTTCCTGGGCTGCTGTTGCAAACTGTCACTGCTACTGATCTTTTCCTTTTCTTATTTGCAATTACCAGGTACACATTTGAATCTGCCATGCTGTAACATTAAGCTTGAAATGGAATACAAATGTTCATCTGTTTGATCTTGAAGTGTGCTGCTTGGACTGTGGTGTATTGATAGTTAAATAGGCGTTAGATTTAATCAGCACAGTGTCGAATCAATTTTGTATGTGTGTAAATACTGGACTGTATAACTGGACTATTCGTATGGACTGTGCAATGAGATTTAATTCTGAGTATAGCAGTTCACATGTTAGGATCTAATGTCTACTTTCTGCAATGAGATTTATGATTGGACTGTTTCGATTTTTGTTTCATGTCAATAGGACTGCCTAGTGCAGTTATTTGTATGAACAAGTGTAATAAGGTAATGTAACACATTAGCCTGATAAGTTGAAGTCAGAATAGAATAAGGACTTGAACCTCTTAAGTTTGATACCTCCATATTATTAGTAATCACCTTAGTCTAGTTATCCCGTGTATATTTCTGAAATTAGTTGCAGCCAGTAGTGGATACAATTGAACAACTTGAAATATATTCAGTAGTATTTTTCCGTGTGAATTTGCTTAAGCTCCAGTTCTGATTGGGGCCTGTCAACGGATCGAGGCTTAACAGCCTATTTTTGAATAACGTGGGCATTAGTCTCAACTGATATGTGACCCCATCCATTAGCCCCTCACTTGGGCTGGCGTTAGCCCTGGGTTTAAGTGGTCTCTCAGGACCTTGGCTGATTTTAGGCCCAACATTTGGTTTATTGGGGAAATTCTGTCCAGTCTGCCAGTCCCGTGTGGATTGGTCTGTTTAGGCCCAAGGCTAGGAAGATAATTGACTCGATATTGCCCAATTGGTAAGCTGTGTACACTTTCACAATAATAATCAACTAGACTTCTTCCTTTATTAGAGACAAATCAAAAATAGAAAAATCTTATTCATTTTTAGTTTGGCCTTTTAATGAATGATGAGACGAGCCTCGCCGAATAAAACACACAAATTGCGGGGCCCTCATTAATTGCTTATATCAAAATATTTAGACTTCGGGATGTGCCATTTAGCGAATTTCATGGCTCCCCACACAGTTAATAAACGCGTAGCTACTTTTGGCGCGCATTTTAAATAAAATCACCTTCCTAAACATGGGTGCACATTTATGTGACCCAAATCCAAATCTCAACGAAGTCGAAATGTGTTAACAATCACGGGTGCACTGGTGCGACGTGGTTTGAGGCGCATTTCCACGACGTTGCAATTCGTTTAAAAATCGAATAAATAAAAATAAAAGCGGTTTACTAATAAAAGCACATAAGCTAGAACATATTTCGAAATCAGATAAAATCAAATACAACAGTTGAGCGACCGTGCTAGAACCACGGAACCCGGGAATGCCTAACACCTTCTCCCGGGTTAACAGAATTCCTTACTCGGATTTCTGGTTCGCTGACTATTAACAGAGTCATAATTTCCTCAGTTCGGGATTCAACTGGTGACTTGGGGCACCCTTAATCTCCCAAGTGGTGACTCTGAAATCTTAATAATAAGTCCCGTTCCGATTGTCACTTCAAGTTGGAAATAACTCCCTTTATTATACCCTTCCGGGGTGTAGTGTGAAAAAGGAGGTGTAACAAAGGTTATTTAACTGAATTGTTCAATGAGAAGGGTAAGCAAACGTATATGAAGAATAGACAAGAGCCTCCAAAACCTCTATCACCAAAAAGGATGGTTAATGTGATAAGCGGAGGTGAGGAGGTCAACGGTATGACATATACGGCAACAAAAAAGACATCAAAAGTCACGGTTACCCACGGAAAGCGAGTTCGCCAAGTTTTGGAAGAAGACAGTATAACATTTGATGATGCAGATGCAGATGGCATGATGATCCCTCATAAAGATGCACTGGTAATATCTTTACTTGTATATGATACTAATGTGAAATGATTTTTGATTGATCTAGGTAGCTCCGTAAATATCATTCTTCTATGGGTGGTAAACGAGATGCAAGCTGATGACAAAATGGTGCCCAAAGCACGTACCTTATTTGGATTCGACAATTCAAGCGTTGTCACAAAAGAGGAAATAGTGCTTACCTGATAGGTTACAAGTACGTTGGTCATAAGTACTTTATTTTATGTTTTGATGATCTAACAAACTTACTATCCAGAACCAGATAAGGAACCTATTACACAATCTCAAGACCTTAAGATCACAAGGTTCTATCTTGGGATATGGTTCAACTCTTCAGAGTAGAAGGAACATCTGAGGGAACAAGTCCCTACCAGTTCCTGAGGTGACTGTACGAAGTCAACTCTCAAGCTGGAAAGGTTGTTGCCTGCACATGCTATAGTACAGGAACAATGCAACAATCAACTTTTTGTGGAAGGCTTTTTACCTACCTTGCTTACATCATTGTATATGAGGTCACACATGTATTATTAACATCAAGGGAGGTAAAATACATTCACTTGAACACTTAGAGATTTTTACTCAAGCTCTCTCACGTGATCATCCAGCAATCAACTCTCAAGTGCTTCAAGAACAAAGAACAAAACAACTACGGACCAGTTCCCACATCAAGTTATTATATGTCCTTAATTGAGTTGTAACTTTGTTAATGTTCTTACTTGTAACTCCTACTTAGCTTACTAAGAAGCAGTGTGTAGGAAACCCTTTGTAAATCTTAAACCTTTGTGTTTGAGTCTTGGCTAGAGTTAGTCGAGTTGTGAAGTCTTTGTGATAGAGGTATTACAAAGTGGCTTGTAATAGGAGTGCTACAAGTTAGTGAGAGATTAAGAGGTTAATTCCTAGGTTGCATAGGTTTTAATCTAAAAGTTGCTCAGTAGTGAAGTTGAAATACTATAAGGGTAGGTCGTGGTTTTTAATCCCGTTGAGTTGGGAATTTTCCACGTAAATTCCTCTTGTCAATTATTTACTACAGTGTGCGTGTGTTCTGTAGAACCTGATAGAGAACCTGGTTCTCTATAGAGTTTGGTAGACCCTTATATTCTATCAATTGGTATCAAAGCGGGTTCTTTCTATCAGGGTAACACCTAGAAAGGATCCTCATGGTTGCTCCTCCAAACTTCAAAGAAGGCCAGTCTACTTATAGACCACCTAGGTTCAATGGATAGTATTATGGATGGTGGAAAACTAGGATGCACGACTTCATCATGGCTGAAGATTCAGAGCTATGGGATGTTATATGTGATGGACCCTTTTGTTCCTATCAAGCATCTTGGAGACCCAGCTGTAGCCATTCCTAAGACAAGGAAAGAATTCAATGACGCCGATAGAAAGGCCATAGAGAAGAATTTTCGTGCAAAGAAAATTTTGGTGTGTGGCATTGGTCCTGATGAATACAATAGGATATCGACATATCAGTCAGCCAAAGAAATCTGGGAAGCCCTTCAGACAGCTCACAAAGGAACAACATAGGTTAAGCAATCCAAAATCGACATGCTCACAACTGAATACGAGCTCTTCAGGATGAAAGACGATGAATCCATCCAAGATATGCATACCAGGTTCACCTCCATCATTAATGAGCTTCACTCTCTTGGGGAAACTATTCCAAGAAACAAGCTGGTTAGAAAAATCCTCAGTGTGCTGCCCAGTTCCTGGGAAAGCAAAGTGAACACAATTACAGAGGCGAAGGACTTGCAGAAGCTAACCATTAATGAGCTTGTTGGCAACCTGAAAACATATGAAATGAAGAGGAAGAAGGATAGTGAAAGAAGAGAGTGCAAAAGGGAGAAGAACCTGGTCCTCAAGATAGAAAGCAATGACTCAAGTGGTGAGGATGATGATATGGCATACCTGACAAGAAGATTCCAGAAGATGGTTCGCAGGAATGGAAGCATTCCAAAAAGGGGAAGTTCTAACAAGCCAAAAAATTATGACCTCTGTCATAAATGTGGCAAGCCAGGACATTTCATCAAGGATTGCCCTCTCCTAAAGCAAGATCATTACAAAAACAACTCTGACAAAGCAGCCAAAAGGAACCCGGTTCCCGATAGACGCTTCAATAGAAAAAATGTCGCTGACAATGTCGTGAGGAAAACTCTTGCTGCAAGGGGAGATTCGTCAAACAAATCTGGAGAAGATGATGAACCAGGTAACAGTTTTATGATGGCAGTAGAAAGTAAAACAATCGAGTATGATTCAATTTTTGCTTTAATGGCCCAGTCTGGTGATGAAGATAACGATGATGATGAGGTAAATTTTTTGGATGTTCAAAGAAACCTGAAATCTTATTCTCTAAGAAACTCATGCCTCTGTCAAATGTGTTAATCGACACTTATCACAGTCTTATAAATGACAAAGATGCTTTAACGGTTGAACTAGGAGAAGCAGAACAGTCTAGAGATGACCTAGTAGTAGTCGCAGTTGATTTACGGGAGAGAATTGAGAACCTAAAGAAAAAAATAGATTCCTTAAATGAAAAATTGCAAATGTAGAACAAGAAAGAGATGATCTTACGATTGTTGTGGTAGACCTAAAAGAGACCATTGAAAGTGTAAGTAGGGAAAAAGATGTTTTAATTGAGAGAGTTGGTAGCATTGAGCATGAGCGAGATGACCTACTAGTGGTGGTAATGGATTGAAAAAAACAATTGGGGAACTTAAAATGGAGAGTAGGCCTGAAAACCCTCAAAAAGGAAAGGAAGTTGCAAGCGAGGCACACATTAAGCTTGAAAGTGAGTTAAATTCAGTGAAGTCTAGACTGTGTGCTGAGCTTGAGAAAAACAAACAACTTCAGGAAGAACTAGGTAGAGTGAAGAGTGATCTTGAAAAATCACTCAAGTGGACATGGTCCTCTGATGCTATCACTTCCATGTACACCAGCAATGGGGGAAACAGGCAGGGGATTGGGTTCTAAAGGGAAAAGATTCCCTACAACCCTCATAGCAAGTACGTTACTGTTGCTGGCAATTGGCTTTGTACTCACTGTGGCAAAAATAGGCACCTTAAAGAAAACTGTAAGGCCAGATCTCAGTCACAACAGTAAAACAAATCTTTTGCTGAAAAAGTAACTACTAGTAGAGAACCTGGTCCCTCATATAAAAAACGCATGATGCCTGCATGGACCAAAAGATCCCTTATTCACCCCTTTCCTATTACAAAGGACCCAAATTAGTTTGGGTTCCTAAAGCTAATTCCTGATCTTCTTGTGCAGAAAACAGTGAAAGGAAGTAGCCTACAATGGTACATGGATAATGGCTGCTCAAGCATATGACTTGAAGTATAAATGATTTCCCTTCACTTAAGGCCATGAAAGGAGGGAGCGTATCCTTTAGAAATGGCATGACAGGATACACTCTGGAGTTGAAAGAATTGGGAAGTCTCTCTCTCAGTCAATCGAAAATGTGTACTACCTGAACGGGTTGAAATACAGCTTGTTAAGCATTTCCCAAATCTGTGACAAGGGAAACAAAGTGGAATTTGTGTCAAAAATTTGTACAGTCACAAACCTGGTGACTGGTGAGGTGGTGCTAGTGGCAAAAAGATACAAGAATATCTATGTAACTGATTTTGAGTCTCTGAAGAATGGTGATCTAAGCCGTCTAAGTGTTGTTGATGATGATGCAGAATTATGGCACAGGAGGCTGGGTCATGCAAGTTTCACGTTGCTAAACAAGTTAGTCAGAAATGACCTGGTCTGTGGTCTGCCCAAGTCAAGCTTCAAGAATCATAAAGTGTGTAATGCATGTGTAAAAGGGAAGCAAGTCAGATCCTCATTCAAGCCCAAAAAGGAAGTCAGCACTTCAAGTCCACTTGATCTCCTTCACATGGATCTATGTGGACCTATGCGGGTGTCAAGCAGAGGAGAAAGAAGTACATCTTTGTGATAGTTGATGACTATTACAGATTTACCTGGACTCTGTTCCTTAGGACCAAGGATGAAACCTTTGAAGTGTTTTTTGCTTTTATCAAGAAGATCCAAGTGAAGACGGGTAATAAAGTAGCCTGCGTTAGGTCTGATTATGGGACAGAGTTTGACAATGTCAAATTTGAAGAGTTCTGCACTGAAAATTGTATCACTCACAATTTCTCAGCTCCAAGAACACCTCAACAAAATGGCGTTGTGGAGAGGAAGAATAGAACTCTTGAAGACATGGCAAGAACAATGCTAATTGACAGCGGGATCGCAAAGTATTTCTGGGCAGAAGCTGTTAATACTGCTTGCTACTTGGTGAACAGGTGCATGATCAGGTCCCTTTTGAACAAACCGCCATATGAACTACTGAATGGATGGAAGCCCAAGTTGACACATCTAAGGACTTTTAGGTTTAAATGCTTTGTTCACAACAATAGAAAGGAAGCTCTTGGAGCCAAAAGTGATGAAGGAATTTTTCTGGGTTATTCATCTCAAAGCAAAGCCTACAAAGTGTACAACAAAAGAACTCAATGTGTTGAAGAAAGTATACATGTCATATTTGATGAAGCTCATCTCTATGTGTTGACCCAGATGGAGAGCCCTTATCTGTTCCAGGTGAAGTAATTGACATGGCAAATAGAAAGGCAGACATGATGAGCCATGTCAAGGAATCCAGTGAAGATGATGCAAATACATCTCCATCCATTGGTGAGGAACCTGGTCCCCAGATTATAATAACTAAAGTTGAAAACAGAGTTGTTGATGCAGTCCAAGGAACTCCACTTTGTGAAGTAAGAAGCTCCCTAGAACCCCAGTCAGACATACCTGGTTCCTCTACCAATGAGGCTCAGGCACCAAATTGGAGGCTCAAAAGTTCACATCCTCTTGACAACATAATCACTCCTCTTGACTCAGGAGTTCAAACCAGATCAAAAGCAAGAAACTCACTTGCCTTCTCAGCCTTTCTTTCCCAAATAGAGCCCAAAAATATAAAACAAGCATCGAAAGATGTAGACTGGATCACAACCATGCAAGAGGAGCTGTATCAATTTGAAAGGAACAAGGTATGACACCCGGTTCCTCGACTTGCAGATCAGACCATCATAGGAACCAGGTGTGTATTCAGGAACAAACTTGATGAGTTTGGAAATACAACAAGAAACAGCAAGGCTTGTAGTTCAAGGCTACAATCAGGAAGAATGGGTTGATTATGATGAAACATTTGCTCCAGTAGCTCGAATGGAAGCCATTAGAATTCTAATTGCCTTTGCATCTCACATGGAGTTCACACTGTTCCAAATGGATGTCAAAAGTGCATTTCTAAAATGGCTATCTGAAAGAAGAAGTCTATGTCAAGCATCCTCCTGGTTTTGAGTGTCACGAGCATCCTGAGCATGTGTTCAAACTGGATAAGGCATTGTATGGGTTAAAATAGGCTCCCGGGGCTTGGTATGAAAGGTTGTCAAAATTCCTTCTAGAAAATGGCTTTACAAGAGGGAAATTGGACAACACTCTTTTTCTAAAGAAACGAGGGAGGAACCTGCTCATTGTGCAGGTGCATGTTGATGATATCATCTTTAGAGCCACAGCTGACTCTCTTTGTGAAGAATTCGCAAAACTCATGGGGAGTGAATTCGAGATGAGTATGATGGGAGAACTGAATTTCTTCCTAGGACTTCAAGTAAAGCAATCTCAGAAGGGAACATTGATAAGTCAAAAGAAGTATATCAAGGAGCTGTTAAAAAGGTTTAATATGGAAGCATCAAAAGTCATCGACACTCCCATTGCCACAGCCACCCGTCTAGACATGGATGAACCTGGTTCCCTTGTAAATCAGACCATGCATAGAGGAATCATAGGGTCACTCGTGTATCTCAGTGCAAGCATACCAGACATTATTTTTAGCGTGGGCCTCTTTACAAGGTTTCAATCCAATCCAAAGGAATCTCATCTGAAGGCTGCCAAGAGAATACTGAGATATCTCAAAGGAACGCAGGACCTGGTCCTCTATTATCCCTCAGGTGACAGCTTTGATCTTATTGGGTATGCTGATGCTGATTATGCAGGATATCTAGTAGATAGGAAAAGCACTTCTGGAATGGCACATTTCCTGGGCTCGTGCTTAATCTCATGGGGTATAAGCAAGCAAAACTCTGTGGCACTCTCAACTGCAGAAGCTGAATATGTAGCAGCTGCTTCTTGCTGTGCTCAACTTCTGTGGATCAAGCAACAGTTGGAAGACTTTGGAGTGTTCTCAGACTGTGTGCCTCTCTTATGTGATAATACAAGTGCACTCAACATGGAAAAAAATCCAGTTCAACATAAGAGGACCAAGCACATTGATGTACATCATCACTTCCTCAGAGACAATGTTGAAAAAGGGCTTATATGTATGAAATTCTGCAGCACTAAAGATCAAATTGCAGATATATTTACCAAAACCCTCAGCAGAGAACACTTTGAGCAAAATCGTCTCGCACTGGGGTTTATAAAACCCAATTGAGAACCTGGTCCCTCAATAATTGGCTATGAAAGAAATGTTCAGGTAAAATTAGCTAAAAGGTATTTTTCGGCAAAGTCTAACTCATTTCTATACCGTTACAGGTAGACACACTTGATGATTACAAAGCAAATAAGCAGTTGAGGCTGTATACGCTGGTAAAAAGGGCAAAGCTTACAGATACAAGATCAATCAGGGAACCTGGTTCCCCTGACACAGGTTAGTAGCTTCTTTGTAGTAGTCTGTTCTCTCATGCACAATTCTGAACGATTAAAACACCACATCATCAGCATATCAGTTTTTAGTTTTGTGTCTCTTGAACCCAAACGTCTCACCTGTTATTAATTGACCCAACTCCCTAAAAATTGCCGCCCTTTCTAATCGGTCCTTCTTTCATCATAAATACATCTATCAGTGTCATCACACTCTTCACATCAACACTTCAAAACCTGTTTCCTCTTCTTTCTCTCTTCAGTTCACCAAATCCTCTTTCCCTTCTTCTCACCATAGCTGAAAATCAAATAATCTCTAGTGTTCCAAACAACACCCCCACTGAGTCCTCAGCAGTTGAAACATCAACACTAGACCCCTCTCTCCACACTACTGCTAGCCAAAACCCTAGAACAGAGTCACCCCCACATTCCGTCTCCTCTAGTTCCAGTTCTCAAAGGAGTCGCAAAATATATATTCCCAAAAGATTTGTAGCCCAGAGCTCTTCTCCTACTTCGCCGAGTAATGAGGATGAAACGGGTACTGCTGAGAATGAAGAAAATTCGGCCTATGGAAGAAAGGTCAAAGGCAGATCAAACTGAGGGGTTCGAAAACATTGACTCAAAAAAGACTGCTCCTGATCCTGTGTCCACAGGTAACAGTCCTAATTCTCCTTAGTTTCCCATGGACTTACAGGAAAAGGAAGCTATAGAAAATATGCTGTCCATAGCTAATGAAGGGGTTTTTGTCGAAGAAAGTAAAGATGGTCTTAAGACTCAGGAGGAAGAGTCTGAGACTATTGGAGAGGGTAATGAGCTTGCGCCTGTTGAACCATCGGCACAGGAAGGTGCTACCGAGGAACCTGCTGGAGGACCTGATCCCTCTTCGGAGGATCCAACTTAGGGGGTCTCTCAGGAACCCCATGTCAGTACTGACCCTGCTCCTTCTCCTCTTTTAGATGTTGAGCCTCTAAGTGTGGTTATGCCTGAGATAAGACCTGTGTCTGAAGAACAAAAGGAGGATAGCGAAGCAGATTCTGATGATTTATCAATTGCCAGTATGCCTATGCGTAGATTAGTTGTTGATGAAGATCCAACTCCTAAGCGACCCACAACAAGGTTGAAACTAATGAAAGATGGCAAAGTTATAAATGAGAAGATAGTGCCTGTTGTGAATGTAGATGAAGAAGCTGACGAACCTAGTACTTTGACTGTTGTGAATAGTCCTCCAAACCATTTCATCTGCCTCCAAGCCTTCTCCTTCCAGTGCTCCTTAACTACTATCCCCTCAGTGTCAAGTCTATAATTTAGTTTGTCGTTAAGTCCCCCAGTGTCAGTTCTTATAATGATAACTTGCGGTATTTCTGTTGATTGTTCTAAATTGTGGATGTGGTAGTAACATTGACTCTGCTCCTGCTGTAAAATCCAAATTATGTTAATGCAAGCTTTTCCCATTTTTCTGTCTATACCTTGCTTTTATGCTCTGTTTTTAGTCATGACCGTATGCACATAAGTGGCTTGAGTTAACTTAAAGCTAGACTTCCTTCTTGCTTAAATTGCATGTTACTAATCTTTTTATGATGCCAAAAGGGGGAAGATTCTTGCATAATTGAAGAATGATTGAATAATAATGATGTGCACTGAAGGGGAAATACACATTCAGGGGGAACTCACTGAGGTTCCTGGTGCACTATCAGACTCCTGCATAATTGAATAATAATTATGGGAGAATGTAGAGATTCAGGGGAAACTTAAGGTCTTCCTGGTTCACTGTCTGGTTCTGTGTGGCTCTTTCTGGGTTTTTCAATTATGAGTTTGTCATCATAAAAAATGGGAAAATTGATAGGTTACAAGTACCTTGGTCATAAGTACTTTGTTTTATGTTTTGATGATCTAACAAACTTACTATCCAGAACCGGATAAGGAACCTGTTACACATTCTCAAGACCTTAAGATCACAAGGTTCCATCTTGGGTTATGGTTCAACTCTTCAGAGTAGAAGGAACAGATGAGGGAACAAGTCCCTACCAGTTCCCGAGGTGACTGTACGAAGTCAACTCTCCAGTTGGAAAAGTTGTTGCCTGCACACGCTACAGTACAGGAACAGTGCCACAGTCAACTTTCTGTGGAAGGCTTTTTACCTATCTTGCTTACATCATTGTATGTGAGGTCACACATGTATTATTAACATCAAGGGAGGTAAAATACATTCACTTGAACACTTAGAGATTTTTACTCAATCTCTCTCACGTGATCATCCAGCAAGCAACTCTCAAGTGCTTTAAGAACAAAGAACAAAACAACTATGGACCAGTTCCCACATCGAGTTATTATATGTCCTTAGTTGAGTTGTACCTTTGTTAATGTTCTTACTTGTAACTCCTACTTAGCTTACTAAGAAGCAGTGTGTAGGAAACCCTTTGTAAATTGTAAACCTTTGTGTTTGAGTCTTGGCTAGAGTTAGTCGAGTTGTGAAGTCTTTGTGATAGAGGTATTACTAAGTGGCTTGTAATAGGCATGCTACAAGTTAGTGAGGGATTAAGAGATTAATTCCTAGGTTTCATAGGTTGTAATCTAAAAGTTGCTCAGTAGTGAAGTTGAAATCCTACAATGGAGGGTCGTGGTTTTTGAGCTGGGAATTTTCCACGTAAAATTCCTCTTGTTAATTATTTACTACAGTGTGCATGTGTTCTGTAGAGCCTGATAGAGAACCTGGTTCTCTATAGAGTTTGAAGGACCCTTATATTCTATCATTACTATATTTGCAGAAGGAGTTGTCAAAGATACGAAATTTCAAGTGATAGATACGGATATGGCGTATAATATGATTCCGGGCAACCTTGGATTCATGATATGGATGTTATTCCATCTACTTTGCATCAAGTTATTAAATTCCCTTCACAATGGGGGATTAGACAAATCCGTGGAGATCAGCAGGCTTCTAGAAATATCAATTCAATGGCGGATTTGAGCATAGCAAATGATGGTGCAGATAAAAAATAGCAACTATAGAATTCAATTGAGGACAAAGTAGCACAAACCTCAACTGAAGGTGGACAAACGGACGTAGATTCAAGGCCTGATGTCATTCGAGAGCCAGAAGAAAATGAAAACATCAAACAACAATAGAAGAACTCGAGGCTATCACATTTTCCGAGCAGTGGCCAGATAGAAAAATTTATGTTGGAATGAAGCTAAGCCCAAAAATGAAAGGTAAACTTGTCAAATTTTTACAAGCTAACGCAGATTGCTTTGCTCGGTCACATTCAGGTATGACAGGTATACCTCCGAAGGTGATGACCCACAAGCTAAATGAAGATCCATCGTATCCACCTGTCAAACAGAAGAAAAGGAAGCAAGGATCCTTTAAAAATTAGGTGATCCAGGATGAGGTACAAAAACTCTTAAAAATTGGGTCCATACGAGAGGTAAAATATCCTAACTGGCTAGCTAATACTGTAGTAGTACCAAAAAAGAATGGGAAATGGCGAGTTTGTGTAGATTATACTGACTTAAATAAAGCTTGTCCTAAAGACTCATTTCCTTGACCACATATAGATCAACTAATTGATTCTACCGCAGGACATGAGTTGTTGAGTTTTTTAGATGCCTATTTAGGATATAATCAGATAAAGATGGATCCTTTAGATGAGGAAAAAACTTCCTTTATCACAGACAGGGGGACTTACTGTTATAAAGTCATATCTTTCAGACTAAAGAATGCTGGAGCCACGTACCAAAGATTGGTAACAAAAATGTTTCAAGAACACCTGGGAAAAACTATGGAAGTCAACATTGATGACATGCTAGTCAAGTCAGCATAGGCGGGGGATCAAAAATTTATCAGATACTTTTCAGATTCTCCGCAAATTTAATATGAAGTTAAATCCCGAAAAATGTGCCTTTGGCATGACTTCAGGTAAGTTTTTAGGTTTCCTTGTTTCTAACCGAGGTATAGAAGTAAACCCTGCACAGATCAAAGCCATTGAATAAATACCAGACATACTCACGAGCAAAAAGGAGGTGTAGAGGCTGACAAGTAGGATAGCAGCTTTGGGAAGAATTATTTCTAGATCTTTGGAGGAAAGTTTTAAGTTCTTTTTTAGTGTTGAAAAAGTAAAACCAATATGAATGGACTAATGAATGTCAACAAGCACTCAAAAATCTCAAAGCATACTTGTCAAAACCACCGTTGCTGGCTAAACCGAAGGATGGAGAAAGACTACTCATCTATATCGATGTATCAGAAATGGCGATAAGTGCAGTGTTAGTACGTGAAGACAAAGGCAAACAATCTCCAATCTATTATGTTAGAAAATCTTTATTGGATGCTGAAACTCGATATCCTCATTTAGAAAAACTTGCTTTAGCACTAATCATGGCATCTAGAAAGTTGAGGTCTTATTTTCAATGTCACCCTATCTCTATAGTGACCGCTTACCCCTTAAGGAATATATTGCATAAGCAAGAACAGTCAGGCAGGTTAACCAAATGGGCTATAGAACTCATTGAATATAATATCGCATACCAATCTAGAACTGCGATAAAATCACAGGTTTTAGCAGATTTTGTGGCGAACTTCAGCCCAGGGATAGTTCCTGAAGCAGAAAAGGAACTACCGGTATTCAGCGGATCTAATCCGGGTACTTGGACCCTATTTACTGATGGCTCCTCGGATGTTAAAGGATCGGGTTTAGGCATTGTTCTAATCCCACCTTCAGGAGAAACCATAAGGCAGGCAATAAAGTGCCATCCCATTACTAACAATGAAGCAGAATATGAAGCTGTAATTGCAGGCCTGGAATTGGCACGAGAACTCGGAATAGAGCAGATTATAATCAAAAGTGACTCGCAGCTTGTAGTTCATCAAATGCAGGGGACTTATATAGCTAAAAAGGCGCGGATGCAACAATATTTGGAAAAGGCATGAAAATTAATCAGACAATTCCAATCGTGAAAAATCATGCAAATACCCAGGGAGGAAAATGCGGAAGCAGATGCGTTGGCTAATCACACATCTGTTGCAACAGTAACAAATGAAGAAAATGCTACTGTAATACATTTGTTTCATTCGGCACTCGATTAGGATAAAAATGAGGTAAATTTCAATAATTTAACTTGGGATTGGAGAAACGAGTTTGTTAATTTCCTGCAGTACGGGATTTTACCTGAAGACAAGAAAAAGGCTCAGTCACTTCGACGAAAAGCTGCCCGTTATTGTTTGGTTCGTGGCAACCTGTATCGAAAGATGTTCGGAGGGCCTTTAGCAAGATGTCTCGGACTCTCAAACAGAGTATGTGATGAGATAAGTACATGAGGGAATGTGGAAATCATGCAAGAGGAAGATCTTTTGTAAAAACTCTAATTAAGTAGGATATTATTGGCCAAAAATGGAAGAAGATGCGGAACGTTTTGTGGCCAAGTGTGACAAATGCCAACGATATGGCAACAACATGCATCGCCCAGCAGAGCTATTACATCCGGTTATTTTACTATGGCCTTTTATAAAATGGGGGATGGGTATCGTGGGTCTACTACCACAAGCCAAAGGAAAGGTACGACTTTTATTAGTATTAACAAATTATTTTACCAAGTGAGTAGAAGAAGGTGCCTTCAAACAGGTGCGGAAAAAAGAAGTCAAGGACTTTATTTGGCGAAACATCATATACCAGTTCAGAGTTCCAAAAGAAATCGTATGTGATAATGGCCCGCAATTCATAGGTGCAAAAATCACAGAATTCTTTCAACACCTTAGCATCCTGTGGCTAATGGAAAAGCCGAATCGACAAATAAAGTTATTATTAATAGCTTAAAGAAAAGATTAGAGGAGTCAAAAGGAAAGTGGCCAGAAGTGTTACCAGGAGTCCTATGGGCTTATCGAACGACAATAAAAATAGGTACGGGAGAGACTCCATTCTTACTTGTGTATGGTGATGAAGCCTTAATTCCATCTGAAATAGGTGAGCCAAGTAGAAGATATACCCAAGCGACTGAAGAATCAAATGAGGAAGAGATGCGAATAAATCTAGATTTGCTTGAAGAAAGGAGCGAAGCGGCTCTAATAAGGATGGCAGTGCAAAAACAATTATTGAGCGATACTACAATCGGAAAGCCATCTTAGATACTTCAAGATTGGGGACTTCGTTCTCAAAAAAGTTTTTCAATCGAAAAAGGAAGCCAATGCAGGAAAGTTTAGTCCAAATTGGGAAGGACCCTATAGGATTCGAGGCATTGCTGGAAAGGGTGCGTATGACTTAGAAACAATGGAAGGCAAAGTACTCCCATCAAATTGGAATGCTTTCATTTAAAGAAGTATTACTTCTAAGCAAAGGAAGAACCCCCGATCAGGTATCATTCGAGTATGGTTTAGTTTTGTTCTTTTTTAATTATACTAACCATTTTAGATGATAGGCGAAAACCTAACCCTTGCCAAACGATGATATTAGACCCGAAAGACACGAGGAACACTGTATTATTTCCGGTCTAGGTTACAACTCTTCTGATGGAAAAAAGGGGTTAAGCAGTCATCATCTAAATATATACTTTCGAGTGCCGTCTGTATTTTTCTTTTTAGGGAATGGACCAACGGAAGGAACGATCCAGTGCTCGAGATTTCATATTTCAAAGCTCTAACACTGGGGGGACTATATACATATGAAAAGTCAAAAAACAAGAAGACAAAAAGTGTCAGGAATTCAAGAAGAAAAAAAGTCAAAATTCAAGTCTGAATCGGCCTAAGAGCCAAAAAGCCCCTCCAAAATCTTTGAAGAAACTCGAAAAAGAGACGCAAATGGATCCAAGATGTACTTCAAGTTCTTATGAGTTTTTAGTCACGGAATTATAAACCCAAATTTTTTGAACCCGTTGTAAATAAAACAGTTGTGAAAGATTTGTAAATGTTGTATACATAAACAAAGAATGATGTACAAAGCTTGAAAGTTCAAAGAATAAAACTTCCTCAAATTATTTCTTTTTTATACTTCTTTCATATATTTAATCCAATATAAAGATGAGACGGCATCTTCATCAGTGTCGTTTATGAAAAGGACATCTTTATCATAATTTCGTGTCTGTCAGACTTACGGAATATTAAAGCATTTTTAATGCAAAATTAAATAGCAAAGGGTTAAATAAAAACCCAAACATTAAAATAGGCGGAAAATAAAGCCGAATTTATATATCAAACTTTGCAACACATAAGGCAAACATTTGTCTTCAAACCCCGAAACACGACAGGGGTAAACCAACCACTATTCCAAAAGAAAAAAAAGGAGAAACTTTCCATCAACAAGTTCTAAGCAAAACCATCAAAAAATAAGGAAAACTAGGAGGCATCATCCACTGGAACATCAAAATCGGGAGTATCATTGCAGAGGTAGGGAGATCAGCTTGGGAAGAAGAGGCTTGAATAGCAGCTTCACTAGGAACAAGTACATCACCCTCGGGAATTCCATCTTCAGGTGAAGGAAAGTCTTGACTTTGCTGAGTTTGTTCGATTGCCTCTTTAGCTTTAGCAATCTCAGCGTTGAGATCAAAAACTTTCCTGACTGGCTTCCATTAAGGTCTCGAGGCGAGTATTCAGAAAAGCTTTAGTCACTTCAAGTGACATCTTATCCTCGAGAGCCTCATAATATCCCTCCCACTGATCGATTTCAGTCATCTACTCCTCCTTTTCCATTTTAGCATCAAAAGCTGCCTTCAAAGGAGTTAGGGAACTTTCTAAGAACTTAACCTTGTCAGAAGAGGCACGGAGGTCTTCTTGAGTTTGAGTTAAAGTTTGAACCAACTCTCCGGAATATTCCTCTTTCTGGTTAAGGAGTTCCCTCAGACCCCTTATCTCCTCAATTGCCTTTGAAAGCTGCCCAGCAAAAGAAGACTCAAGGATATCCTTGTCTTTACCAACTTGGCTTGAAGAAGCTTTTTCAATTGCCAATTCAGTAGCGATCACATGCATTTGTTGCTCTAAGGCATCCTTCTCCTCTGCCAACACTTCCTTCTCCAGTTGAAGACCTTCAAACTGCTCTTTCCAATTGTTAGCTTCATTACGGTAATCAGCATTTTGTTGGTCAGCATGGACGATCCTTTTCATGAGATTCGTGCCTATCAAGTTGATCTATGAAGGAAGAAAAGAGGTTATTAGTAGAATGAAAAGGGAAAAAAGAAGTAGTAAAGTCAAAACTCGAACCCTCAAAGATGAATGAACAATATCATTCATCCAAGTCACAGAACTGTGACTCTCTAACTTTGCCTTCTCCATGGGGCCAAACAAAGGCTTCAACCACACGTCGGCTTGGCCTGACTTCTTCAATAAGTTCCCACCTTCAGGAACATCAACAACAATTTTCTTCATCACTTTCTTGCTACTGGAAGGATCAACTTCCATGTGAGAAGTGGTAGCAGTCGAAATAACAGATGAAGTAAAAATAGCTGCGGGGGGAGCATCAGCAGCAACTTCAGGAAAGAGGACTTAAGGATAATCGGGAACTGACGGTGGAAAAGAGGCAAGGGGAAACTCCTCAGAAACGGGCTCAAAGGCATCTTCACTTTCGAAACTATAGACAAACAGTTGTTCAACAGAAGCAGGGGGGGATCGTTCACTTCTTCATCAGAAATCAGTAATGGAGCATTTTCTGGTTCATCTAAAGGCCTAGGAGGAACCGAGCCTGAAGGAGGGGTAGTTTCATCATCAGAAATAACACGTCTCCTGAATTGGGGTCTACGAACTAAAGAACCTTCCTCTGGTTCTTCTTCTCCCTCCGAGCCACGGGCTCCATCAACTTTCCTCTTTGAAGAGGAGCTCAGAATTCTTTCTTGAGCAAGGCTCACCGTAAATCTTGCAGATAAAAGAGAAGCGGAACTAACACCACGAATGGGAAATCCTAAAGAAAAGAGTCATGGCAAGAAACTCTTAAGTTAGCAAAAAAGAAAAAGAAGAAGACTAAGCGGAAAAAAGCACCGTGTGTTTTAACTTTCCACCCAAATCTCTGAGAGAGATACTTCCAAGATCTTATCTCCATAGGGGCAACAGATAGCAACTTTCCTACCCAAGCACGGAAGTTGGGGATTTCCTCAAAAACTTTCATGGCTGCTGAAAAAGTAACTAATACTCTCTTACTTTTGGCCACAAGGGAAAAAACTCCTTCACGAAATAGTTTGGGAGAGCAAAGATGGAGTAGTTGACAAAAAGTAAAAGGCATAAAAGCCAAGTTTGATAAATAACGGAGGCATGCAATAACTCTCCAAACAATAGGACCAATCTGTCCTAAACACACATAGTAGTAATTACAGAACTCAATGATTACCGGGTCAATAGGAGGTTTAAAACCTAGGGTAAAAGGATATGTATAAACGAAGGAATAGCCAGTTTGGTATGAAGTTATTCTTTGGTTGGAACCAGAGACTAAAATTGGGAAGTCGGGTTTCCAATTACATTCTCTTCGAACCAGAGCGAGAAGACCAGTGGTAATCAGAGTTGGGTAATGAAAACTAGGGATTATGATGCATTTTACACTCCTTCTTTCTTAAGTTTTGATTAGAAATGTGTACAAAATAGTCCCAAAGGCTCACAAGTTGTGCTTGATTGCAGCTTTGATCATCAAGGTGACAAAGTGTCAAAAACCAGCTCAAAAAGGAGTGAAACTTGCACAACTACCAAGACAAGATCAAGCTCAGTCAAACAGGGCCAGTGCGGCCGCACACCATTCTGTGCGGTCCGCAAGGATGAAGTTCAGAGACTATGTCTCTCAGGCCATTAGGCAACGCGGCCGCACTCAATTTCGTGCGGTCCGCATTGGTTTCACTGCGGCCGCTCTCAATTTCGTGCGGTCCGCAGAGCCAAGGTTCAGAGAGATGGCAATTGGAGAACTATGCCCAATGCAGTCCGTGGTCCATTTTGTGCGGACCACAGTAGAAGCCACCGCGGCCGCGGTGGCCAAACTTCAGAGAGCAGAAAATTCAAGCCAAGAGCCTTAGTGCGACCGCACTCGATTTTGTGCGGTCCGCACTAGCCCCGCAGGGGTATTTTTGTCCAGAATTTTCAGCCTAGTATAAATAGTTTCTTTTCCCATTTTTAGGTAATCAGATAGTTTTGGACGTAGAGCTGCGCTTGTGACTTCATTTCTTGTACTATTTTGAGTAATTTTAGCTTAATTTCACCATTGAATCTTCAAGTTTTATTTAGCAATTAATTATTATGAGCTTATCTTCATCTATTTCTTTGTTTTTCTCTTTAATCATGAGTAGCTAGACCCATCAGCTAGGGTTGTGTCTCAACCCTAGTGTGGGTAATTGATGGGTCTTATGTTTTAAGGTTTGATTGTCTATGGGTGTTTGATATTTGGACTAATTTATAGTTTTATTGTTGAATTAGTGGTTGCAAACACTAGTTTATGCTTTGTTGATTTTGGCTCTTCTTGAGAAAGAGAGCCTAAGTCTCTAGAATTAGTCCAACAAGGAATTGGGGCGTACTCAAGAGAATTGATAGCCCCAATTAAAGGGTTAAACCGAGAGATCGTAATACCCGACTTGAACCTTAATTGCTTGCACAAATGTTCATACCCAATTGATCTTGAGAAAGTCAATTAGGGCAAAATCACTCGAACTACCGAGAGGTATAGAGTGGGTTGAATCGTGCAATGGTTATATCGTAATCCCCAAGTATGACAAACTAGCCTTAGACATAAGAACCCGTTAATTATCCACCTAGGTGAAGGTCACTTCCCTAGTGCCTTTTATCTCATTAGAACATCTTCAATAGCTTCCTCTTAGCATAACGTAGCTCAATTTAGCATATTGGTGTCGATGCCCCCTTTTTCTCGCGAAATCGGGTTTATGACATTTGGGCGGACAACTCTTTTCCCTTTGGGAATTGGGTTTGCAATTTTTGAAGAGTCGCCACCTAATGATTAAGTGCATTAGGACACTAAAAATGAATTTGATTTTAGAAATCCAAAGATTGGGTAAGGGCTTGAAATTATCTCGAGGGGAAGGTGTTAGGCACCCCTCAAGATCCACTAGTGTGGTTCCCGGCCATGCTACAATTGTGACTTTAAATACAAACAACAAGTAAACAAGCAAGCATTGTAAATACTAGATAGCTTTCACATAATTGTTGCAAACAACTGAAGTACAAGAAGTTTAAAGAATGCTGAAATTTGGAAGAAGGCAGTTTTATAATTCTAAAAAAAAGGGACACATAAGTAAAGGGGAAGGGGTTTGCAAATAATTGATGCAAGTAATCAGAAAAAGAAGTGAAAGAGGCGGAAGTTTTGGGAAGAAAACAGTACTGAAAATTAAAAAAAGGTTTTTACATAATTGGTGCGAGTAGTTGAAGCAAAAGAAAAGTTAAAGAAACTGAAAATTAATCAGCTTTCAAAATTCTGGAAAAGTAAACAAGTAAAGGGAAAGGGGGTCCTAGGTTTACAAATAACATGGATCACCCCACCCAACACCCGGTAACCGTTTATACACGTGGTGTTATCGCGTGGTCATCATATCCATGTCTACCCTTACCCACCCCGTTAAGGTATCAAATCGCGGAATAGTCTCGTTACTTATTGCATGCTATTACCCATCCCAATCCCATCAGCCCCGGAGGTATTAGGGACTACTAGTCCTAAAGGGGAGGGAGAATTGGCTTTTAGTGGTTTAAAAGGATAAAAGTCTAAGGCGACAGTCAAAACATATATGACAAGTATGGGGAAGCACATAAACAAGTAAGGCTCAAACAAAACCTCCTTAAAACAAAGAGAAACATATAGTTTTAGCATGTCTTTCAGATACTGATTAGGTCTTAATTAAACTTAAAACGTTAAGGCGTGGCTGATTTATCACATATTTTCAGATAAGAAGTCCGAATTAGGCCTGCCTGCTGGTTGTAATTATTAAAGACTGGTGTAGTTAATTAATTACCTAATGGCTTGCCTAGGTGAGACCTATAGGCATGATATCTAGCAATGCGGAAGTATACTGATTTTTAAAGAAGGCTTGTTGATTATAGAAAAACATAAGCTCTGCAGGTATTGAGTATCGGTATTACTGATTTTTAAGCTTGTTGACGATTCAGATTCAGTTGATTACCCCTATAGACATGCTTTCTAAGCGCGGTTGGTTTGAAAAAAAACATTTATAGAAATGCAGGGGTCCTATAGGCATGGTATCTAGAAGGAGATTTGTTGTTTAAACCTATAAACTATTTTCCTAGTGATAGATGGTTATGCAGAATTCAAGAGATCCTATAGACAGGTTATCTATATGATGCCAGAGTGCAGAAGCCTACAGTCATGGTATCTATATGAATGCGGAGCCTTAAAGACATGGTTTCTATATATGCAGCAGTGCAGAACCTTAAAGACATGATATCTATATGAGTGCAAAATCTTAAAGACATGGTATCCATATATGCATAAGTGCAGTAAACCGAAGGCATGATTTCTATATATGAGAAGTGCGGAACTATAGGCAGGATTTCTATATGAAATGCATGAGTGAAAAGCAGGATGTGATTACATGAATAAATACCTAAGAACATGATGTCTACCCGCATGCATACATGAGTGACTGGTCACGCCCAACTCTAGTCCTAAAAAGGATAAACGGTCGCTGCTAATATAATCCGGTCTAAAAGTCCGGAGTCGAATCCCACAGAGAACTAAGGTTTCGCTGTAATTGTTCAATATCGCAAAGAAGACAAGTTTGAACAATTTCTAAATTATAATATTAAGATTTTTATATCTAACTAATTAACCAACAAATACTATAAAACGGTAAAATTATCAACTAACGGGACAAAGGTTTGGAGACCAAATTAAGGAGGTCTAGAGTTATGATTTCCCTAATTGTTGATTTCATTAATAGTATGTTTCTTATATCTTTGGCTTAGTTGCCTCTATCAATCATGAACTCTCCAGCTATCATAAATCTCTCTCAAGCAATTGATAATTTACTAGACGCACTCTCTCAAGCTACGCTAGCTAGATTCACATTGCAGTTCACTTAGATCGCACCCGAGGTATTGTTATCTCTAATCCAACCTCTAAACCCTCGGTTATGACTCTCGCCTATACTCCGAGAGTGATGTTGTTCAAACAACTACGTAAATATGCACTCTCTCTCAAGCAGATACATAATAAATAGGAACGGCTAATTGAGGATCCTTTCAATTAACCAAAATCAAAACGTAGTTGAACAAATAGAGATTAACAACTAACTCAAAACTATATTAATATAATAACCAATTCATCCCCAAAAGATCCATCAAAACTCTAGATAATGAATTAGCTATTCATAAAAGTATGTGAAAACACAATACTCCAATTCATAACCAACAATGAAAAAATAGGAAGAAGAAGGGGAAAAACTCGTAGTTGAATCTTCCTCCTTGCTCCTAGCGTGTTCTTGCCTCCAAGGGTGTTGTCTAACCCTAAAGTAGTGTCTCTCCTCTCAAAGTGGTGTTTTAGGATGTATTTATATGACCTAGGTTGATGAGGGGCTGAATTCTTCAATCCAACTTCGGATGGGAGAGCTGGAATCCGCGTCTGCCTTCGCGTCTAGACGCGGACTTTGACGCGGATCCGCATCTGCCTTCGCGTCTAGACGCGGACTTTGACGCGGATCCATCTTTTGAGATTCTTCCATTTCGCGAAGCGCTCCGTGCCTTTGCTTCGCTTCGCTGTTTTGTGCCTTAACTTTTCTCCTTTTTCGCGTCCGACTTCGTGCCACGCACGAGAATAGACGAGCTCCCACTCCTTTAATTTCTTCTTTTTGTGTCGAATTGTCATCTTTTGATCATTTATCATCCAAACTCGTTCCTACACATAAGAAACACATAATGAGTATATATCATTTCGAAAATCATGTAATCTCCCGCGACACACACAAGAATTAATTTGCAAATATACTCAAAAAAATACACTTTTCATCATTTATCAATACCCCACACTTAAACTCTTGCTCGTCCTCGAGCAATCAAACTACACTTTTTTTTATAGACACGACCTTTTTAAACAATTCTCCTAACTCATCACACCAAGAGTATTTAAAATAGACTAAGCACAAAAGCATAACATCTTCACCTCAAAATTTGACTCATAAGTACCACGCATTATTCACAACTCACCCACTTACTCTAACATAGAGGTCCCTCACACAACAAAAGAGAGTAGTTCCACACAATAAAATTTAAGAACACTTAGGAACTCAAGATAGAAAGAATTCACTCACTCTCAGAAATAACATTCATATGCCACAAAAGATGAACCATAAGCTTGCCCGTAGTATACTACTCCACTAATCGAGCTCATTGAATCTAGGATCAATTAGGACTTTATTTGGTTCTAATGTAGGCTACGGGACAGGTAGGATATATTTAGATATAAGAGTGACTACACCTCCCTAAGCACTTTAATACATATACTTTAACATTCAAACCCCATACTTATGTCAAACCAAACTCCACCTTCACATTAATGTATATTACCCCATACTTCTTTAAGCACAATTACAGCAAGAGTCACCACTTATTAAAGAAATACTTTTTCTTTTTTTTCACAGCAATACAACTATATTTTTTTTCAATTCAAGTGGCTCTTACTTGTTCAAAACACTGCACCTTTCTCCTGATTTCATTAGTTCCACTCAAAAGCCAAACCAACCACCCCACACTTTAACTTTTACATAAATCATCACAATTCAAGTGCTTATGAGAGGTTAAAAGGTTCAAATAGATAGTCCATTCAAACATTTGGGTAAGACTTGTAATGTGGTTGCTAAAGATATAGGATTAGAGGCTCAAATGGGTTAACTACGATACATAACAATTAGGCGGGTAAAATATACTTATCTGGCTCAACAAAGAAATGCCTATATCACTTCCTAGACTGAACAAAACTACTTTTCGCTTTGCAAACACACGAGACAAGTTCTAGGCATCAAATGCAATGCACAGAATAACGCCCAAACCTCACACACACATGGCACATAACTCACTCAGGATTGGATTCATCAAGACACTCTAGTCAAAGCAGTTAAGCAAATTTAAAATCATACAATTTAAGGTACTTATACAAGAGTCAAAAACTGAGCCTAAGCGTCACAACCAAAGTACTCACTATTCTCAAGGCATAACCAAGTCCAGAGATATTGCTTCAATTCAAAGCACAACACAATGGCTCCTATTCCTAAAAAAAACTAACTACACCCGGTTCAAATAAAACCCTTGGAAAAGAACCGCGGCACAAAGAAAAACCAAGGGGGAATTGCTACACTACCTAACAAAAGAAAATCTTTTTTTTTAGACTTATATCCCTCAAGAAAATTGTCTAATAGATCCATCGTCGGGAAAAGTCCAATCTTTTTTTAAAAAAATTATTATTTAATTAAACTAACACAACTAAAAGAGCATAGAAAGTCACCCAGACAATCTCCTCACCCCACACTTAAAATTGTGCATTGTCCCCAATGCACACCATAACTAATAAAAAGGGTAAAAGAGACTCCCTGGTAGGCCAAAGGCCGAAGCACTACAGCTCATGGGGTACTCAGACTTCTCCCCAGCATGGTCCTTTCGTGCGGGTACCTCACACTTAGTTCTAACCATTTGGTTTGTTGTTGAAGTCTTCCAATACCTTTGCTTTCCATGCTCCTAGAAAATAAAAAAAATTGACACTACAAAAATAATACAATTAAAAAAAATAAAAATAAAAAATAAATAAAAGAAGGCAATAAAGCTGGGTTGCCTCCCAACAAGCGCTTGATTTAACATCGCGGCACGACGGGAATCACTTTTTGCCTCCACCTCGAGCTTATGAAATGAACCCCCAATTTGGCATCAAGTTTTCGGCTATGCTCCAGGGGTGGAGGAACAAATCTAATTGGTCTAAGCAACCATTGTACTATTCTACACTTCTTGGCTTTTAGATGAGGTATGTAGTCCTGTCTTTCTGGTAAGAAAAATTCCAGAATATAGGCACCTTGTTCCTCATTCCTTGACTTCTCAATCAGCTCGGATGACCTATTTTCATGTCGTCATCCAAGCACAATGTAGAAAAATGTTTGGAGTGAGGACCAATGCGCTCACACACATGAACTTCAGAACTTTCAGCATCCTCAACATCAATGATACTAGAGTCAACAAAATTTGTATCCTCAATGTCCTTGGCTGACTCTAGTCTCACTTCTTTAATATTGACATCTTCAAATTCTAGTTGGCTAGGTTGTTGATGTTCTACTTTGACCTCCCCAATTAATACCTCAAATTCATGCTCTTCTTGGCTATTATCCTCAATATTGGCTTGTTGAGCATTAAAAGCTCCAACCACTTGACTCAATTGAGCCTCCAACTTGCGAATAGTTGCCTCTTGCCTTTCTATGTGCAATTGTTTTTCATTGTTTTGCTCCAGAAGGCACTTTAGCATATCCTTGATCTCCTTTAGGTCCGCATTCCCAGGTTCTTTGTTCCTATTAACTTCACAAGAAAAGGTAGAACCATCATAGTAAGGGGTTGGGGAAAATAAGAAATATAAGCACAACCATGAAGGTGACCATTTTTACCACCACACACATCACACACATTCCACAAATAAGATTGAGTTGGTGCACATAACTCGCTCTTAGGAACGTTTTGAAAATTTTGCCACGGGTGGTTTCCTTCACAATATGTATGGAGATCAATAGTAGAATTATCTACACCTAAATTCCCATAATTCCAAGATGCCATGTTTCTCAAATCGATAGTTATATATAAAAAATACAAAAAAAAAAACAAAAGAAAAAAATAAAAGTACAAACTCGTAACCTAGCAATATATACAGCTACAACTACACCGTTAGTCCCCCGGCAACGGCGCCAAAATTTGATCACGATCAACTCTAGTCCTAAAAAGGATAAGCGGTCGCTGCAAATATAATCCGGTCTAAATGTCCGAAGTCGAATCCCACAGAGAACTACGGTTTCGCTGTAATTGTTCAATATCGCAAAGAAGACAAGTTTGAACAATTTCTAAATTATAATATTAAGATTTTTATATCTAACTAATTAACCAACAAATACTATAAAACGTAAAATTATCAACTAACGAGACAAAGGTTTGGAGACTAAATTAAGGAGATCTAGAGTTATGATTTCCCCAATTGTTGATTTCATTAGTTGTATGTTTCTTATAGCTTTGACTTAGTTGCCTCTATCAATCATGAACTCTCCAGCTATCATAAATCTCTCTCAAGCAATTATGATAATTTACTAGACGCACTCTCTCAAGCTACGCTAGCTAGATTCACATTACAGTTCACTTAGATCGCACCCGAGGTATCGTTATCTCTAATCCAACCTCTAAACCCTCGGTTATGACTCTCGCCTATACTCCGGGAGTGATGTTATTCAAACAACTACCTAAATATGCACTTTCTCTCAAGCAGACACATAATAAATAGGAACGGCTAATTGAGGATCCTTTCAATTAACCAAAATCAAAACGTAGTTGAACAAATAGAGATTAGCAACTAACTCAAAACTATATTAATATAACAACTAATTCATCCCCAAAAGGTTCCATCAAAACCCTAAAAAACGAATTAGCTATTCATAATAGTATGTAAAACTACAATACTAAAAATCATAACCAACAATGAAAAAATAGGAAGAAGAAGGGGAAAAACTCGTAGTTGAATCTTCCTCCTTGCTCCTAGCGTGTTCTTGCCTCCAAGGGTGTTGTCTAACCCTAANTTGAATATCTGGGCAATGTTGAATAAAAGAGAGAGAAAAAGCGAAGTAGCAGTGGGGAGAATTAATTACCTATACCAGAAAAAAAAACCAATGGCCAAGTAGTGCCGAAATGCGGCCGGATTTTTGAAATTGAAAAAAAAGAAAAGAAAAGTAGTTTGTTTTTTTGGCCAATGGAAAAGAAAAACAAAAGAGTTTTGTTTTCAAATTAGTTCGTTTTATTTGCCACTAAAAAAAAAAGGAAAGAGTCTTGTTTTCAGAAAGGTGAATTTGCCAACAAAAACCAGGAAAAAAAAAGGAGAAAACAAGTTTTATTTTCAACTTAGGAGTGTTTTCAAAATAGTTAGATTTATTTGCCCGAACTACGCAGGTTTGATTCTCACCGGATGTGAGATACGTAGGCAACCCTCATCGGGTCCAACCTCCCCTTTGCAAAAATGGCCAAAAATGTCAATTTTATTTTTGTTTTGGTTATAAATAAATCGGGTGATGCCGTTTTGCCAAAATAGCCGAATGTCCCCAAACGGGCGCCGGAAGGCTGTTTGTGCAAAACGGCCATCTTGAGTCATTTCCCAACGGTCAACGGGTACAGCCTCAAAGTCTTCTCCCCGAAGTGCTGAAAGACCGTAACTGCCAGAACCGGCCGTTTGTTTTGAAACTGGAAATTTGAACAAAAATAGTGTTATTTGTTTTTCTTTTTAGGTCAAATAAGTTATTAAATCACCTTAATAAATGTGCAGGATGAGCACGACTCAAAATGAACCCTTTTCAATCAAGCATAAAATCCCTTTGGAGTTACGTTTATGGTGGAATGATTTGGGCAAAGAAGGGCAAGATGCGGTCAAGAAACATTTGAAATGGCTTACCGGTCTGCTTGATATTGCGCCTCGGGGAGATATTATTAGAGCACTGGTTACATGTTGGGACCCCGCACATAATGTGTTCCATTTTTCGAATTTTGAGCTTACCCCGACGTTGGAGGAAATAGCTGGTTACATTGGAAAGGATGAGGTCCCGCTGAGGCACAAATACTTGGTTGCTCCCAGAGTTGTAGCTGTACACAAGTTTTTAGACTCCTTGAAAATAGTCAGGGCCGTCCATAACCCAGACCTGGCAAATGGCTTTTGTACTCTAAGCTTCATATATCATCGCTACGGTCATATCGGGGGGTTTAACAACCCAGAAAGTAAGATATGTAGCAAAGGAAACCGCCAGAAGTGGCAGGAGCATCGATGTTTCGCTTTTATGGTGGCTTTCTTGGGGCTTTTAATATTTCCAAGGAAGGATGGGAACATTGATATAAAAATAGTTGGGGTTGTCAGTACATTAATCACTCAAGCCAAAAGTACACTTGCACCTATGATATTGGCCGACATCTTCCGTGCTCTTACAGCTTGTAAAGCCGGGGAAACTTTCTTCGAGGGGTGCAACTTATTATTACAAATGTGGATGATTGAGCATCTGTGTCATCGCCCTCAGTTCTTGAGCTACGGGTCTCCAGAAAAAACATGCATAGAAGAATTTTACACAAGGACTAAAGGAGCCAAATTGCCAGAAGGAGTCACGGGATGGACAACATATTTTCGGTCCCTCACGGCTAGCCAGATAGAGTGGACGCTGGGATGGTTACCCGTTGATGAAGTCGTATATATGCCGGCAGCCTGACCACATTTTCTTCTGATGGGGCTTAGAAGCATTCAGCCTTACGCACCGTATCGAGTGTTGAGGCAACTAGGGAGATGCCAGATAGTACCCAAGGATGATGATCTTAGTTTGCAAGTGGTTGAGATTGGCCCCGATGGCCAGTTTCCTGAAGCAGTGGTCCGCCAAGTCTGGAGCGAATGTCAATATTTGGCGGCAAACACTTGTGTCCGGGATCGAGCCAAAGGAGAGGTGTCACCTGATTATCAGGCTTGGTATAGAAGGGATGTTGCATTCGGAAGACCGGCCAAAAGACCTCACATCCAGGAATTTGTTGATTCATCACAAGAACAGTGGGCTTGGTTAGCTAAAGAAAACGAGTACAGGGCCCGCATAAGAGCGTTGGAAAAATAGGTCCAAGACCTCCGATTTGAAAATAGCTTGCAAGCCGCGGCTGACGAAGGGGAGAGAAAACAATTGGCCAAGGAGAATGAAGTTTTACGAGCCCAAATACAAAAGATGAAGCTAGAGGCCGACAACCCTGTCAGAAGTGCCAAAGATACAAAGCTTATAGCAAATCTAAGGCAAAAGGTGAATGATTACAGTTTTGACCTCGACAAAGCAGAAAAGGAATTAGTTGGGGTCCGGAGACAATTGGCTAAAAATGCAGAAGAACGGGCTCGCATGGTTAAGCAGTTAAAAGAAGAATATGACAATAAGGTCGCAAGATTAAAGGAAAAGGCCACTGCCGCAGAAAACCGAATGATTAAACAGGCAAAGGACTTCAAAGTCGAGAGAGAACACTGTTACATGGCATTGGCCCAGCTAGAAATGGATTTGCAGCAACTTCGAGAACAAAGCCAGGCGTTTGAGCAGACTTTGGAGGCTAGGGCCCAGCAGATAGGGCGGTTGCTTCAAGAGAAAGGAAGAATCCGAGAGAGAATCTTAACCGTTGCTCATTCTATTACCCGGAAATGCCAGATGTGCGAGAACATGACCCGTACCACCTTCTTTGCATCAGTCATGATATTTGTGAAGCAGATAATGAATGACTTAGACAGACTCCAAGGGGAACTTGCATATAGGCCCGCGGCGAGACCGAACGATGTCCCGCAGGCACCAGGAGCTTTAATGTATTCATAGTTGTCTGTGAATCTGCTAGAGTTTACCTTTTGAGTCTGTATTTCACGGAGTTAGGTCACTTGGGCTTGTATTTCTTTTTGTCGGAGTCTGTATTTCCCTTTTGTTAAAAGACAGTCAGTTGATTGAGTCTGTATTTTGTTCAGGATAGGGATGTGGAGTCTGTAGTTCTTTTTGCATCAGAGTCTGTCTTGAGTCTTTGTAATAGACGTAGTTGCTATCAATAAACTTGAAAATTCCCAAAAATATTCTGCTTTTACTTTACATTTATTCTTCGCGAACTACGCTTGGTCTGATTCACGCGGAGTCGTGATACGTAGGCAATCTCCATAGGATTCGACCATTTCTAAATGAATCAAAGGAAAACTAAAAAAGGGATGATACAAATAAGGGAAAAACCAAAGGAAAGAGAATCCAAAAGAGGGAGAGAAAAACAAAGTGAAAAGGGAAGAGATAAGGGTAGGAACTAATCGGCAAGAGAAGGAAATAAAAGCCGGGATGACGCATGTGATTGAACAGCGACATAATAGCAACGTTTGATTGCTTAGGTGCATCCATCCATCAATGTGCGGTTATCTATTTGTTAATACCCTAACCGCTAACAAGTTGTTGTTGATGAGTCCAGGCAGGTGATAAGCTGACTGGCATTCTGGCAACCCACCCTTACAACACACGCTCCAAAGACAAGTCGAAAATGGCCAATCAAGATCTAGAAGCAAGCATCGTTGACCCATCCAGAGAGGAGGAGGCAATGGATGTGAATACAATGAGAGAGGAGATGTATAAGTTAAAACAGCAGATGGCCGAAATGTACCAGGCTTGGTCGAAGGGACATCCCCCACCCGCCTATCCTGCTAATCCCAATTATATCCCACCACCCACTCAACCCCAAGATTCTCCCGCAACGAACCCATATACCGCTCTCCCTGCTCACCAGCAATATTACGGAACCACTTCTCAGGCACCACCACCACCCTCCAAGCCAATTCCAGGTCCCCCACCACCAATCGCCCCAGTGTTCGTGGCTCCTCCGCCCACCGCATTACACAGATCCTCAAGTGAACCCCTGTTCCAAACCCAGGAAAATCACTATTACCCACCCGAGCCCACCTTCAAACCCCCAGAACCATACTCTTACACTCCCCATTTTAATCTCTCAGTTGAAGAAGAGAAACCTCTCAAAAACCCGGAGCAAGAGGAGATGATACGAAAGGTCAAAAGTTTAGAGCAGTCCTTCAGGAATATGCAAGGTCTCGGGGGTCAAGTAAGTGTGGCTTACAAGGACTTGTGCTTATTTCCTGACGTCCAATTGCCAGTGGGATTCAAACTACCCAAGTTCGACTTATACGACGGCCATGGTGATCCGGTAGCTCACCTGAGGGGTTTCTGCAGCAAGATGAGGGGGGCTGGAGGAAAGGATGAGCTATTAATGGCCTACTTTAGTCAAAGCTTAAGTGGAGCGGCGTTGGAATGGTACACAAGACAAGATCATGCTCGGTGGTACACCTGGGATGACTTAGCTCAAGCTTTTGCATGTCATTTTCAGTACAATCTCGAAATTGTCCCGGACCGTCTGTCATTGACCAAAATCGAGAAGAAGCCCGGAGAAAGCTTTAGAGAATACGGCTTCCGCTGGAGAGAGCAAGCAGCAAGGGTTGATCCCCCGATGAAAGAGAATGAGATGGTGGATTATTTCCTTCAGGCTTTAGAGCCGACTTACTATGGCCATCTAGTGTCCGCTGTGGGGAAAACTTTCAACGAAGTTGTAAAGATGGGCAGCATGGTAGAAGAGGGTCTCAAGTCCAACAAAATTATGAGTTACTCAGCACTCAAAGCAACCACGCAGGCCATTCAAAGCGGCACCGGAGGAGTATTGGGCAAGAAGAAGAAAGAAGAAGTGGCAGTAGTGGAATCAAGGGTTTGGTCCAGGGGTCCGTCACCATATTATCACCAACCTCGCCCTCACCCCCAAGCTTACCCGCATACCTCATATGGCTCACCACAGCATTACTACCCACCTCCTACTCCCCATTTCTCTGTCCATCATGCCCAGACATACCCACAACCTCCTACTCGTGCCCATTGGCGCGCACCCACTTCCCAAAACACTTACCCACCCCCAAGAACCAACTGCAATGCCGCTGAAACCAGTTTCCAACCCAATCCTGCATACAAGAATGATAGGTCACAGAAGAAGAAGACTTTTACTCCCTTGGGAGAATCTTATACGAGCCTATACCACAGAGGATGTTGAACCCGATCGAACCTAAATTACCAAACCCTCCCCCAAGGAACCTGGACCATTCAGTGAATTGTGAGTACTGCTCAGGAGCACCTGGACATGATACAGAGAAATGTTGGCATCTGAAAACTGCCATTCAGGAATTGATTGATACACGCAGAATTGAGGTGCAGGCTCCGGAGACTCCCAATATCACGCAGAATCCACTACCAATTCATCACGAGACTCACATGATCGAGATAGTGCAAAAGGGAGAATATAAGAAGCCGTCGCAGACTGTGATGATGATTAAAGCAAGCGAAAGTAAAGCAAAAGAGGAATTGGTTGCAGTGGTCCAGACAGCCAGTGAACCAGTGAGGGTAATAAAATCAGGGCCTGTTAAGGTGACAATACCAGGAGCAGCTGTCGAGCCTGTGTTGGTTGTAAAAGGCGTTCGAACAGAGCCAGTCATCATCAAACCGGTGACCCAATTGCCCGTGGTTAGTGAAAAAGCTGTCCCGTGGAATTATGACAGAGTGACTGTGATGTACCAAGGAAAGGAAATTAAAGAGGAAGTGTGTGAAACTCATGGGTTGACTATATCAGGGAGGTGCTTTGCCCCTGAAGAATTGAGAAAGGTTAAAGCAGCTAAAGACAATTCGGCACCGATAAAGAAAGCCGTTACTGAAGAAGAAGCTGAAGAGTTCCTGAAAAAGATGAAGGCTCAGGACTATTCGATTGTGGAACAACTGAGGAAAACCCCGGCACAGATCTCATTATTGTCTTTATTGATCCATTCGGACGAACACCGCCGGGCCTTGATGAAGATTCTAAATGAAGCTCATGTGCCAGATAAAATTACTGTGAATCATCTTGAGAAGATTGCGAATAAGATTTTTGAGGTAAATAGGGTGACATTTTCTAATGACGAGTTACCATTGGAAGGAACTGAACATAATAGAGCTTTGTACCTCACAGTGAGGTGTGAAAATTCCGTGGTGACTCGGGTGTTAATTGATAACGGGTCTAGTGCCAACATTTGCCCTCTTTCCTCTCTAGAAAAGTTGCAAGTTGACAGGGAAAGAATTCATAAAAACAGCATCTGTGTACGGGGATTTGACGGCAGAGGGAAAGACACAGTGGGAGATATTGTGTTGGAACTAACAATAGGACCTGTGGAATTCACGATGGAGTTTCAAGTGCTCGATGTCAGTGTTTCCTACAATCTTTTATTGGGACGGCCCTGGATTCATGCCGCAAAGGCAGTACCGTCTACTTTGCATCAAATGGTCAAGTTTGAATGGGATCGGCAGGAGATCGTGGTCCACGGAGAGGACCATTCTTGTAACGCTATCACATCCTTCGAGGAAGTTGAAAATGATAAAGGTCCGTGGGTGTACCAAGTCATGGACACAGTGCCAGTTGATAAAATCCCGGAAGGGGAGTGTGTTCCTGGGCCCAAGATAGCTGCCGCATCTGTTATGGTAGCCTCAGAGATGATAAGAAATGGATTCTTGCCCGGAAAGGGGTTAGGTGCTTCACTGCAGGGGATCATACAGCCGGTGTCTCTCCCCGGAAATCTAGACACTTTTGGGCTAGGTTTCAAACCCACTTCAGCTGACATAAGAAGAGCCAAAAAGATGAAAAAGAGAGTGTGGACCCTTCCAAAACCTATTCCCCGCCTTTCCCGTTCCTTCGTCCGGCCTGGTACTAAACAACGCCCAGAAACAGCAATGCCAAATTCTATGGTGATAGAACCTGACAAGGAGATGCTCGCAAGGTTTGAAAAGGTGTTCGATGAAGTGAATATGGTGGAACCCGGCGAAGGCCCGAGTGAATTTGATGTGCAGTTCATGGGATCTCAGGCTAAGCTCAATAACTGGGAAGCTACTCCTCTTCCAATTCGGAAGGAGTCGTGGTAGTTAGTTTTGATTTTTCTTTGAGTACTAAATCTGGATTATTTCCAGGGTTGTAATTCAGATTTCTATGTTCCGTCCATTTTGGATGAGTTAAACCTTGTTATCTTACAATTATAATGAAATGCAATTTCCTCTTTTCTTCTCTCCTGATAGTCTTTATTTTGTTTTCTTTTCTCTTTTGTACAATCCCTTTTATGCTGGTTTCAATGATGTGTCATGCATAAGGAGTCGCCGGCCTAGTCTTGATAATCAATGTGAAATAATAATACAGGAAATTGAGTGTGAGGACGGAGGGGAATACGATGATGAGGAGGCTTTGAAAGAAATCAGTAAAGAGTTAAATCAATTTGAGGAAAAACCCAAGCCTAACTTGAATGACATAGAGGCAATTAATCTAGGTGATCGGGAGAATGTTCGGGAAACAAAAATAGGTGTCCATTTGGAAGCCCCGCTCAGGGAAGAGATAATTGAATTATTGCTTGAATACAAGGATGTTTTCGCATGGTCATATGATGACATGCCGGGTTTGAGTACCGGTTTGGTGGTCCACAAATTGCCTGTCTATTCGGCATGCCCGCCTGTCAAGCACAAGTTGAGGAAATTTAAAACAGATATCAGTGTGAAAATCAAAGAAGAGGTTACCAAGCAGCTTGAGGCGAAGGTCATACGAGTTACTCGATACCCTACCTGGTTAGCTAATGTGGTGCCCGTACCAAAGAAGGATGGGAAGACCAGAGTGTGCGTTGATTACCGTGATCTCAATAAGGCGAGCCCGAAAGATAACTTCCCACTTCCAAACATCCATATATTGATTGACAATTGTGCCAAACATGAGATTGCTTCCTTTGTAGATTGTTACGCAGGCTATCACCAAATTTTGATGGATGAGGAGGATGCGGAAAAGACAGCATTCATCACACCTTGGGGAACATATTGTTACAGAGTCATGCCATTCGGGTTGAAGAACGCAGGGGCAACGTATATGAGGGCAATGACCACCATGTTCCATGACATGATACATCAGGAAATCGAGGTCTATGTGGACGACGTGATCATAAAGTCAAGGAAACAATGTGACCATGTTAGGGATTTGAGGAAATTCTTCCAGAGACTCCGCAGGTACAACCTCAAGCTTAATCCAGCAAAATGCGCGTTTGGAGTTCCATCAGGGAAGTTATTGGGCTTCGTGGTAAGTCAGCGCGGTATCGAATTAGACCCGTCAAAGATCAAAGCCATCCAAGGGTTACCACCGCCAAGGAACAAGAAAGATGTGATGAGTTTACTTGGCAGGTTGAATTACATCAGCAGGTTCATTCCCAGCTTACAACTACTTGTGAACCCATTTTCAAGTTGTTAAAGAAAGATGCTGCAGTCAGATGGACGGACGAATGTCAAGCAGCATTTGATAAGATCAAGAAGTATTTGGCTAGCCCACCAGTGTTGGTCCCGCCAGAGCCAGGATGGCCCCTGATCCTTTACCTGACTGTGTTAGACAATTCGTTTGGTTGTGTACTGGGGAAGCATGACATCACGGGAAGGAAAGAGCAGGCGATTTACTACCTCAGCAAGAAGTTCACATCATATGAGGTAAAATACACTCCACTCGAGAGAACGTGTTGTGCTTTAACCTGGGTAGCACAAAAGTTGAAACATTACTTGTCAGCATATACCACCTATCTCATCTCTCGGTTGGACCCATTGAAGTATATTTTTCAAAAGCCCATGCCCACAGGGAGATTGGCAAAATGGCAAATCCTGCTTACGGAGTTTGACATTGTCTACGTGACGCAGACCGCCATGAAAGCACAAGCACTGGCTGATCATCTAGCCGAGAATCCCGTTGATGACGAATATGAGCCTTTGAAAACATACTTCCCGGACGAGGAGGTAATGCATATTGAAGAATTAGAACGAGTCGAGAAGCACGGATGGAGACTGTTCTTTGATGGAGCTGCCAATGCCAAGGGTGTCGGAATAGGAGCTGTACTGATTTCTGAGACAGGGCAACACTACCCTGTCACTGCTCAACTCCGTTTCTATTGCACCAACAACATGGCTGAGTACGAAGCCTGTATCCTGGGACTGAGACTGGCTATAGACATGGGTGTTCAAGAAATCTTGGTCATGGGTGACTCGGATCTTCTTGTACACCAGATTCAGGGAGAGTGGGAAACACGGGACTTGAAGCTCATACCATACCGGCAGTGCTTGTATGAACTTTGTCAACGGTTTCAGTCAATAGATTTCAAACACATTCCAAGGATGCACAATGAGGTTGCTGACGCTTTGGCCACATTGGCATCAATGTTGCATCATCCGGACAAGGCTTACGTGGATCCATTACATATTCAGGTTCGAGATCAGCATGCCTATTGTAACGTGGTGGAGGAAGAATTTGATGGTGAGCCATGGTTCCATGACATAAAAGAGTATCTTCGGATGGGAATATACCCGACACAGGCTACAGGGGATCAAAAGAGAGCAATTCGACGCTTGGCAAGCGGGTTTTTCTTCAGTGGAGGAGTGCTGTACAAGAGAACTCCAGATCTGGGGTTATTGAGATGCATAGATGCCAGACAGGCTACAGTTATCATGGCTGAGGTACATGCGGGAGTTTGCGGACCTCATATGAGTGGATACATATTGGCAAAGAAGATCCTCCGAGCAGGGTATTATTGGCTTACCATGGAACGAGATTGCATCAGTTTCGTGCGCAAATGTCATCAATGTCAGATACATGGAGATTTGATTCATTCTCCGCCCTCGGAATTGCATACAATGTCGGCACCATGGCCTTTCGTTGCCTGGGGAATGGATGTTATTGGACCGATTGAGCCAGCAGCATCAAATGGACATAGATTCATTTTGGTAGCTATTGATTATTTCACTAAATGGGTGGAGGCAAAAACCTTCAAATCTGTGACTAAGAAGGCAGTTGTCGATTTCGTGCATTCAAATATCATATGCCGGTTTGGGGTCCCAAAGGTAATCATCACAGATAATGGTGCAAATCTCAATAGTCATTTGATGGCCGAGACATGTCAGCAGTTTAAGATCATGCACCGCAATTCCACTCCATATCGTCCTAAGGCAAATGGAGCAGTTGAAGCAGCTAACAAGAATATCAAGAAAATACTTCGGAAAATGGTCGAAGGGTCAAGGCAATGGCATGAAAAACTACCTTTTGCATTGTTGGGTTATCGCACTACTGTCCGCACTTCAGTAGGAGCGACTCCTTATTCCTTGGTGTATGGAACCGAAGCAGTAATACCCGCAGAGGTTGAGATCCCGTCCCTCCGGATCATTGCTGAGGCAGAAATTGATGATGATGAATGGGTTAAAACCCGCTTGGAACAATTAAGTCTGATTGACGAAAAACGACTGGCAGCGGTATGTCATGGTCAGTTATACCAACAGAGAATGGCAAGAGCATATAACAAGAAGGTGCGTCCACGTAAGTTTGAAGTAGGGCAGTTGGTGCTGAGACGTATCCTACCTCATTGGGCTG
Organism: Nicotiana attenuata; assembly: GCF_001879085.1. Lineage (NCBI taxonomy): Eukaryota > Viridiplantae > Streptophyta > Magnoliopsida > Solanales > Solanaceae > Nicotiana > Nicotiana attenuata. Next base: position 164,219 of record NW_017670836.1, on the reverse strand, counting down.
AGGCAAAAGGAAGTTCGCCCCAAACTGGCAGGGGCCATTTGTTGTAACCAGAGTGTTGTCCAATGGCGCTTTATATTTGACAGATGTGGAAGGAAAATGTGTAGAAATGGCTATCAATTCTGATGCAGTCAAGAGATATTATGTATGATTCTTTTGACTTTGTGTACTTGATTGTATTTGACATACTTTGAGATTGAAATGACGAAGGCATTTTGTTCTGCTATCTAAACACTTTATCCCTCGTACCCCTTTTGAGNTTCTTGTGATAAAATAATCTTCGCACTGCACGGTGATGTGCAATGCCTTGTTGTGACTCAACCCTTCTGGTGGTAGCTCATCTTCTTGCAAAGTGATTTTGTGACTTTCCAATACCTGACCCACCATGTTTACCATTTCTCCTCCAGTGATATTGCTTGGTACATATGCCTCACTCAGCACTCTTAACAAAGCATTCTTGTGTGCATCTAAACTCTGTAGCAAAGCCAGGATAGAGATCTGGGCCAGTGTTTTATTCAACTGATCAATGACCGAGTATTCCTTGGCTTGTATCTTTCTCCAGAGATCATCGGGCCCGGTTTCAGTGATGGCTTGTCGCCCAGAGGTCTTCTTACTTGACTCAGCCAAGTGTTCCGGAGTATAAACCTTGCCGGTTCTTGTCATACCCTGTGCCGCAACCGTTTCCCCGAACTTGGCTTTCCCCTTCCTTGTTTCCTTGGCTGTGTAGTCCCATGGTATGACTTTTGTGTGGAATGGCATTACGACTGTCATTGCTACTGGAATGGGCACCCTTGCTTTGGAAGGTAATACAACAACTTCAAATGGCTGAAGCGCCTTTGGGGACCCAAACTCGACCTCAATTGGTGTTGGCGTCTTTGCAGAGGCCGGTGTTTCAAACTCAAGTGGTATGGACATGTTCACCTCTGCGTCTCCAGAAGGCTGAATCTGGACTACAATCGGATTAAGGGTGACTGTTGGTTTCTTTGGATTGTCGCCTTCTGTGATCAAACTGATCGATCCCTTGGGATCCCAATCATCCTCTATTTCAATCATGTGAACACCTCCACCCTTGTGGTCTGGTAGAGGGTTATTGCGGACATTCGGAGCAGGCTCCTTTGCCACGATGATCTTGTTGTCAATCAAAGCCTGGATCTTATCTTTTAGGGAGTGGCATTCATCAATGGTATGCCCTTTCATGCCAGAATGGTATGCACAGGTTTTATTTGGGTTGACCCATTGGGAAGGGTTTTCAGGGGTTATAGCAGGGATAGGAGTGACATAACCAGCTGCTTTGAGTCTTTCATACAGCTGGTCGATTGGTTCAGCAATGGCGGTATACTGTTTGGGAGGTCTGCGGTCGAAATTTGGTCGGGGTCTAGGAAAGTTTTAGCGAGGGGGAGGTGATTGATAGTGGGATTGTTGAGTGTTGTAAGCTTGGTAGACGTGTGCGGGCTGGGAATATCAGGGTGAAACAGGTTGGTATGTAGGAGGTGGAGGCGATTGATGGGTAGGCGGTGGTGTTTGGTAGGAGGGTGCAGGTGTTTGGAAATTTGGAGTGGGCTGATAGGTAAGTGGAGGTATTGGGAAAGTTTGGTATTTGACAGGTGATTTCGTTCTCTGTGCAACCATTACGGCACCTACGTCCCTTTTCTTGGACGTACCACCAGACTGTAGAGCCTTGTTGGTGGCTTGTAAAGCTTTAAAGTTTCTAACCATACCACTCTTGATACCTTCCTCAATCCTTTCTCCTAGCTTGATGATGTCAGAAAATTTATGATTTTCGATCAACATCAGTCTTTCATAGTATTGCGGATCCTGAGCCCGGACGAAAAACTTGTTCATCTGTTCTTCCCCTAAAGCAGGTCGAACCTTAGCAGCCTCTGATCTCCAACGAGTGGCATACTCGCGGAACGTTTCTGTGGGTTTCTTCTTTAAATTATGAATATAAAACACATCCGGTGCATTTTCCATGTTGAACCTGAACCTGTCCATGAAGTCGGACGCCATACTTACCCAGTTTGACCACTTCTTTGGGTCTTGGCTAATGTACCAAGACAGAGCATCTCCTTTCAGGCTCCTCATGAAAAGCTTCATGCGGATCTTCTCATCTTTTCCTACTCCGACCAGCTTGTCGCAGTATGTTCTCAAGTCAACCCTGGGATCTCCTGTACCATCAAACATTTCGAACTTGGGAGGTTTGTACCCATCGGGCAGTTCGACATCGGGTTGTATGCATAAATCTTCATAGTTTATCCCCTCAATTCCCTTACTTCCTTCAACGCCTTGGATCCTGGTGGTTAACTTCTTAAGCTCTTCGGCCAAATTTCTGATGAGCGAGTCTTTGTCATCGGACTCGGGTGTGCTTGAGATGGGTTGAGTAGGGTGCGCCACAGTCTCCACATAGATGGGGGTGTTGTGTTGGGTGTGGCAGTGGTCATTTGAGAGTTCAACGGTTCCGGGATGAGCAGTGGAGTATTGTTGGGAGTGTGGCAAGTATTGCAGTGGTGGTGAGGAGCGGGCTGCTTCGGGATGTTTTGTGGAGGTATAGGATTCTAAGTATTTGGGAAGGTAACTTCTGGGGTGGTAAGGGAAAATGATAGACTTGCCAAATTTCGGACTTGATCAAGCTCTTCTTGGAATTTCAGTAGTTTTTGTTCTATCTGAGAGGCCTTTTCCTTGGGGACCATGGCACTACGAGTGACCTCTACTCGTTCAGCTGAGTTGTTTGAATCTTCCATTCTTCTTTTGCCTTTGTGCCTGACGGGACTGGGAGGAGGAGTAGGTGGAGGGCCCCTGGATCTTGTAAAATATGCTGATGTTGCCAGAGTTCACGAACCTTCCTTTGGGGAGGGGAATAAACAAAAAGTAAAACAAAAAGGTGATAAGTTAGTAAGGATCGTGAGGAAAAATGTTGCGATATTTAAGCACGTAGTGCAGGAGATATAAAGCGCGTCCTAATTTTGGGGACCTGGTTGTGCCCGAGGTAGGCCTAGCGACAAGTAAATTTGGAGAACTTGGAATGCTAAATGCCTTATTTTATTGATAAAAAGGTAGACGAGTCCCAAAACAATAATAATTAAAAGTCACTAATGGCCATTGGCCTTATTACATCTTATACAGCAAAAATGGAAATTCCTATCTATTTGGTCCCAGAAGGACCTTCCCAGGTTGAATTCTCTCGTTGATCAAATCCTCCAGCTCGCGTAGGTTTACCAGTAAAAATGCCTTTGCCAGGTGTTCTCCTTCGTTTCCCTCAGAGTTCTGGCAGTCGGTGACTCTCTTCCTCACTTTTCCTTCCAATTCCAACAGACTGTACTCCAGATATTCTAACTTTTCGCTAGCTTTGGCGACTCTCTCTTTCCACTCATTGATTTGGTCATTTGATAGAAGACTCCTCCACCAGTCTAGCAAGAGTGGGGGTGTGCTAATCATATCGAAACTGGGGACCTCGGGCCTCATTTTCTGCAAAAACAAAAGGGTTAGACCCTTACCCCCACCGGACTCGAATACTAAATATCAATAATTGGCATAGAAGCATTTAGTTCTCCAAATAAATGCACAAAACGTGGTAGTGTCCGTTTGGGCTTAGGGAAAACCCAGTGGACTTTGGACAAGGCTATCTTAAAGAGTCATTATGCGGACAACTTAACTGACTCGGCTAGGTTTGACCATGATGCATGCACAATTAAACAGAGTAAGGTTTCTATGGGGTATTAGACTGGTACCCTTGAGCGGACAACTCAAGAGGTAAAGGCACGGAACCGTTGACTACACCGTTGATCGACTGGTTTTACTGCAAATATGCCTTAGCCGAATTTAGGGGGTGATAATATCGGAAGGGCGCAACCACTCATTATAAGCGTTGCTATGGTATTTTGTTTGGCATGAGTGGAATATGATGTTGAATATGCAGTTACAATAATTAAACAAATTGTCATGAATTTGCACGTTCATAAAGTAATAATTACAACAGTTTCTCATAATTTACAACAATATTAAAGGAAAGCGATAAAGGAAAGCATTAAGAAAAGAAACAAAGAGCCAAGTTAGTTTCGTAGTAGAAGAAAGAATAATTACTTAAAGGCATTTAAACAAGTAAAGACATGTAAAGAAACATAAAGTCACAAATAGCATAAAATGGTAAAAGCCTTAAAGAGTTCCCCAGCAGAGTCGCCATGCTGTCGATGCCCCCTTTTTCTCGCGAAATCGGGTTTATGACATTTGGGCGGACAACTCTTTTCCCTTTGGGAATTGGGTTTGCAATTTTTGAAGAGTCGCCACCTAATGATTAAGTGCATTAGGACACTAAAAATGAATTTGATTTTAGAAATCCAAAGATTGGGTAAGGGCTTGAAATTATCTCGAGGGGAAGGTGTTAGGCACCCCTCAAGATCCACTAGTGTGGTTCCCGGCCATGCTACAATTGTGACTTTAAATACAAACAACAAGTAAACAAGCAAGCATTGTAAATACTAGATAGCTTTCACATAATGGTTGCAAACAACTGAAGTACAAGAAGTTTAAAGAATGCTGAAATTTGGAAGAAGGCAGTTATATAATTCTAAAAAAAAGGGACACACAAGTAAAGGTGAAGGGGTTTGCAAATAATTGATGCAAGTAATCAGAAAAGAGTGAAAGAGGCGGAAGTTTTGGGAAGAAAACAGTACTGAAAATTAAAAAAAAGGTTTTTACATAATTGGTGCGAGTAGTTGAAGCAAAAGAAAAGTTAACGAAACTGAAAATTAATCAGCTTTCAAAATTTTGGAAAAGTAAACAAGTAAAGGGAAAGGGGGTCCTAGGTTTACAAATAACATGGATCACCCCACACAACACCCGGTAACCGTTTATACACGTGGTGTTATCGCGTGGTCATCATATCCATGTCTACCCTTACCCACCCCGTTAAGGTATCAAATCGCGGAATAGTCTCGCTACTTATTGCATGCTATTACCCATCCCAATCCTATCAGCCCCGGAGGTATTAGGGACTACTAGTCCTAAAGGGGAGGGAAAATTGGCCTTTAGTGGTTTAAAAGGATAAAAGTCTAAGGCGACAGTCAAAACATATATGACAAGTATGGGGAAGCACATAAACAGGTAAGGCTCAAACAAAACCTCCTTAAAACAAAGAGAAACATATAGTTTTAGCATGTCTTTCAGATACTGATTAGGTCTTAATTAAACTTAAAACGTTAAGGCGTGGCTGATTTATCACATATTTTCAGATAAGAAGTCCGAATTAGGCCTGCCTGCTTGTTGTAATTATTAAAAACTGGTGTAGTTAATTAATTACCTAATGGCTTGCCTAGGTGAGACCTATAGGCATGATATCTAGCAATGCGGAAGTATACTGATTTTTAAAGAAGGCTTGCTGATTATAGAAAAACATATGCTCTGCAGGTATTGAGTATCGGTATTACTGATTTTTAAGCTTGTTGACGATTCAGATTCAGTTGATTACCCCCATAGACATGCTTTCTAAGCGCGGTTGGTTTGAAAAAAAAAACATATATAGAAATGCAGGGGTCCTATAGGCATGGTATCTAGAAGGCGATTTGTTGTTTAAACCTATAAACTGTTTGCCTAGTGATAGATGTTTATGCAGAATTTAAGAGATCCTATAGACAGGTTATCTATATGATGCCAGAGTGCAGAAGCCTATAGTCATGGTCTCTATATGAATGTGGAGCCTTAAAGACATGGTTTCTATATATGTAGAAGTGCAGAACCTTAAAGACATGATATCTATATGAGTGCAAAATCTTAAAGACATGGTATCCATATATGCATAAGTGCAGAAAACCGAAGGCATGATTTCTATTATGAGAAGTGCGGAACTATAGGCAGGATTTCTGTATGAAATGCATGAGTGAAAAGCAGGATGTGATTACAGGAATAAATACCTAAGAACATGATGTCTACCCGCATGCATACATGAGTGACCCTCCCCTTTTCACTATAAACCCCATAAGTTATTACAAAATTATTACAACCCAGGATGAATAAAGAAAAGTAAAATTACATCAGAAATTAGAGTACAACCAAGGAGAGCCTGATTCAGACTCCAGGTCTGAAATATGAAATAAACCAACTCCAAATGTCCGATTTCCAAAGCCTTTCTCATTTTCTGGGTGTGTCAGAGTTCCCAAGAGCCTCATGAACTCCGGGCAGTGCTTACACCCAAATTCATTACATAATTGAATATAGTGCAGTGTGGAAGGGCCAGCCCTCAAATGTCCAAGTTCAGAGGGAACTCAAGGTCCCCAAAGCAGGGCTCATAGGAGGGGGCAGAACTTAGAAACTAAGAGTGAGTGTAAGTGCAGAAAGGGGTTTAGGGGAAGGTCAAGACAGGCTGGTGGTCATACCCAGCAATTGGAAGTGCTGGCACACCCCAACCAGCATGTTAGCCACATTGTTTGGGAGTTAGGATCCTTTAAAGGATCAACCACAGACATGAACAACAATTTGGATGCTGCCATGCCTGAACCTTAACTCAAACACATAGAGGGGAATAGGGGTATGGGGACTCACAGCAGAAAACAGATGTAAAGAGAACAGCACACATATTTAACACTAAGCATAGACAGCAATGTAGACAAGAAAGCTGTGAAATAAACACATTGGGATGAGGCTGAAACTTAAATTAGAACATACCAGTTTCAAGAAAACAAGAAAGTAAAAGCAGTAGTCTTGTAAAGCCAAATTGCAAGCAAATAGTCAGAATATCTCAGAAGAGAGTAGAGTGTTGGGTGAAGCGTAAGAGTATTGAAATTGAAAGTAAGTAATGTATGTTAGAGTATTGAACTCAAGGTTGTGTTAAAGAGTATTCAATTTGGAGTTGTCAAAGTGCAGAAGGGTCGTCCCCTTTTATAGTGCAGCAAGCAAGTAAGAAAAAGGTAAGAGAGTAGTTTTGCAATCAATTACAAAAAGGATTCCCTTTAATTAAGGGATTCTGATTTCAAACGGGCAAAATTAAATAAGGAAAGAGTTTGCTCAAAATTTTTTCCAAAGTAGTACAATAAGGGCAAATACACAGGGGTCTATTTAAGGAAAAAATGTGATAGTAACACGGTTTGTGAGAATAAGGAAAGGGAATCAATCAAACAGCCAGTAAAATCAAAATTGCAGGCTTTGTTTGAATGAACCAAGTCAGGAAAAGAGAGGAAAGGGTTTTACTTAAGGAAAATCAGTAACAATCAATCGAACCTTATTAAAAGGAATTTTGAATCAATCACAAATTGGCAAAACCTTTTTTGAAGGAAGAATTCCTCATATATAAAGCATACAGGTATGTCAAACAAGAAAGAGTTGTCATGTAAATTAGAAAACCTATCATAGAAAAGTTCAGAGTTATAAACAAAGAGGTTCCAGTCCAATTTATAGACTCAGACTTGAGTCTGAGAGTCAAGGGTTCCAAAGTAGAACCCTAGTTCAACACAAAATCAACCTCATCGAAAGCCTTAAAATTCTAGGGTTTCTAAGTCGAATCAGATACAGAGACGAGGAGCCAAGTAACTGAAACAGGCTCAGAGGTCTCTTCCAGAGACTCACGAGAAAACAAACAGGTAAAATAGCACATTCGAAGAAATAGAGTGAAGAAACTGATTTAAAGCATAGTGAGAGTAGAAGGTTTTAAGAAAAGTTTGAACTTAAACAAGTTCAGAAGAGAAAAAGAGGCAGTATAACAATTTAGGAAAACAGTAGAGGAAACATGTTTAAAAGAGCTCAACAAAGTCCAGAAGAAGGCAAATAGAGAACTTAAGAACTCAGTATGAAACACATACAGTAGAAGAATACTGGAAAGTATAGCAAAGAACAGATAGAAAAACATAAACAAAGATTTACATGCGAGCCTAGTCTAAAGGCACAGTAGAATACAAAGTACAGGAGAATCATGCATAGTAGAAAGAAAAGCACAAAGAACAACACATGCGTGTAAACATAGTATAGGCAAACAAACATAAAGAAAAGAAAAGGAAGAATCGAAAAGACGTTTTGAAATCCTTTCAGAAACCCTAAATCAAGAGAAACAATTTTAAAAAAGAATTGGGGAAAAACACCTTAAAAATCCAATAAAACACGGAATATAAGCATAGAATCTAAGAAAACAGATAGAGAAAAACCTCGAATAGCTTAGGGTTTCAGAGAAACCCTAGAAATGAGAAAGGCTTGGAAGAAAGTCCGATCTTGAGTCGGAGAGGTCAGAAATAGGCTCCTGATGCTTGGATACGTCGGAGCGAGGCCGGAGAGGCCTCAAAGACATGGATCTGAGAAGATTTGAAAGAACACCATCGAGGTCAGACCTCGAAACTTCGAACACCCAGGGTTAATGGTGGAGGGGAGTTAGTACAGACCATCCATGGCTTGAGAAGCCATGGATTCCGGCGAAAGTATGGTGGAAAAAGGGTTGAAGACGACTAGGGTTCTGGAGAACCTTCGAGAGTGTTTTTAGAGAGGAGAGTATTCAAAGGCGGTGGACCAAACGAAATGGGGGGATTAGGTTAGGGTAGTGAAATTAAAAATGGCAAGGGACGATCCTGGCCGTTGATCAAAATGATCAACGGCCTGGATTGAAAGAAAGGCCGGGCGGGTTAAATAAACGGGTTAAGGGACTAGGTAAAATTGAAATTGGGCCGGTCCAATTGGGAGTTAGGATTGGGTCAATTGATGGCTAAAATTGAAATGTAAATAGGCTGTGATTGCAACGAAATGAGGCTAAATGTTAAATAGCCAGTTTTCCCTTTTATTTTATAAACAATAGTAAAATGATTTTAAAAGCAAATTAAAAGTACTGAGTCAGTTAATAACACATAAATATTAATTTAAAAATACTGGAACCAATTTTTATAATTAAAATGCTATTAAGCTTAAAATAGGCTAGAATTGCGATTATATGCAATTTAGCTTTAAAATACCAAATAAATTTGTAAAAAATGTATAAAAAATTACCTGAACTATATTTTTGTATAAACAAGGGAATGAAATAAATTATTCACCAAAATTGATGATTTTGGGAATACTTACTGATTTTGTACTGCTAAAATGGACAATAAATTAATTTTAAAAATCTTTAAAAGTTGGGAAAAAATACTAAGATCCTTTGGCATGCTTATATATGCATGCATATATTATTTTTAAAATATATAGGGAAAAATTGGGTATCAACCATTGGTAGTATAAATTTAGAAGTTAATCAAAAACCCAAAAATATTTAGAAGTGCAATTAGGATCAATTACACAACTCTAACTTAGATAGAAACTCAATTCCAATTTCTAGCTCCCTGTGGATATCGATCCCGACCTTATCGGGTAAAAGCTGCTTCGACCTCTCTTGCTACTCTTTAGTAGTACAGGGTTGGCCTCGATCACTTTTTGGTGCCATTGCCGGGGAGCTAACGGTCTTGATTATCTATCTTAGTAGTTTTGTGAATTGTTCTTTTTTCCTTCTTTGTTACTAATTTGTGTGTGTCATAACTTCAGGTGCAAAATGGCAGCAAACAACAATGACCCTCTTGGCAAAGTGGTTGCGGGGGAGGAGGTGCCTCTTGTACCTCAAGGACAACGCAGAGGCCGCCAGACCAATGCAAATGAAAATATTCCAGACCCTCCTCCGCCACCTCTAAGAGTGGCCCCTCGAGTTCTTCCCAACCAAGGCTATGCTAGTGCAATTGTCCCAACCCGGATTCGGGCGGGCAATTTTCAAATTACCAACATGATGCTGACATTGTTGGAGAAGCGTGGGTACTTCACGGGTGCTCCCACTCAGAATGCTTACAAACATCTCAAGGGGTTCGTGGATTCTTGTTGGGGGAGCAAGCAAACCAATGTGTCCGAGGATGCACTTCGATTGAGACTCTTCCCATTCTCACTTAGAGGGAAGGCATTGGATTGGCTTGAGCGACTTCCCAACCATTCCATCACCACTTGGGATGAGTTGACGGATAAGTTCATTACCAAATTTTTCTCTCCGGGGCACATGGCAGCATTACGGGACGAGATCTTAGTTTTCAAGCAGGAGCCCACCGAACCATTACACGAGATTTGGGAGAGATATAGAACTATGGTGAAGGAATGCCCCAACAATGATATGACAGAGGCAATGATACAACAAACCTTCTACCGGGGCATCAATACAACGAATCAATCCATAGTAAATCAATTGGCTGGGGGTAATTTCATGAAGCTGCCTTATGATGAAGCTTGTGCTATTCTTGAGGAAATGGCTGACACATCCTCCGCTAAAAGTAAGGCCAATGTGCCACAGGGTGACCCCACGGTTACTCATTTGCACAAAGAACTACATGACCATGGCCATGCTATAGTAGAACTTACAACAACAATGAACCAATTAGCAAAGGCATAGTTGCAACAAGTTCAAAATCCTGGCCAAGTACATGCCATGGAGGGTGTCAACATGCTAGTGAACAATAGAAGACAAAGAGGTCAACAGAACCAAGGGAGTTCGGATCAATTTGACAATGATTGTGGTGGATTCCAAGATGATGGCTATGATGGGCAGAATGAAGAGGTACAATATGTGAATAATTATCAAGGCCAAAGAGGCAATTCTTCTACCCAACAGCAACAATGGAGATCCCAGGGCAATTGGGGTAACCAACAGCAAGGCAATAATAACTGGAATAATCAACAACAAGGGAATAACAATTGGGGAAACAATAATCCAAATCCAAATTGGGGCAATCAAAACAACAATCGGAGCAATCAGGGAACTGGGGCAACAACAACAATTGGAGTGGAAACAACAACCAGGGTGGATGGAACAACAACCAAGGAAATCAGTGGCAAGGCTTTCAAAGGCCCCCAATGTACCAACAACCGAGTAACCCACCGTCTTTTCCATCCCAGGGTCCTAGTTCTTCCAGCAATAAAATGGGGAGAATTGAAATGATGTTTGAACAGATGATGAAAAAGAATGCTGACTCCGATGCACAATTGGCTTCTCACAACACTTCAATTAGAAATTTGGAGGTTCAGCTAGGCCAAATCTCAAAGTCCTTGAACACTCGCCCTAAGAGGGCTCTACCGAGTGATACGGTAGTTAACCCAAAGGGTGGCAATAATCATGTTATGGCGGTAACTACTAGGAGTGGACGTGGCAGTGATGTGAATGCCTCCAAACAAAAGCAAGTTTTGGGTGATGAAGTTGAGTTGCAAGAAGATGGAGTTCCTTTGGTAGTTAAGAATGTGGTTGATGAAAATGTGAATGAAGAAGTGAGGATTGATATTCAAGATGCCGAGGTGGAAACACAAAATGACGTGAACCCGTCTAGGGAACACGTAATTGACATAACGGAGCCGGTTATGCCAAAACACAAGGCACCCTTGCCTTGGCCACCTCCCCCTTATCCTCAGAGGTTAGCCAAGCAGAAAAATGAGAATCAGTTCAAAAAGTTCATTGACATGATGAAGAGCTTATCCATTAATGTGCCTTTGGTGGAGGCTTTGGAGCAAATGCCTGGCTATGCTAAATTCATGAAAGATTTGGTGACGAAGAAAAGATCCATGGACTGTAAAACTATTAAGATGACCCACCAAGTTAGTGCTATAGTACATTCAATGGCCCCGAAATTGGAGGATCCCGGTGCTTTCACCATTCCTTGTACTATTGGAAGTGCAGACTTTGCTAAAGCTCTATGTGATTTGGGGGCGAGTATCAACTTGATGCCCTACTCAGTTTTCAAGACTTTGGGGATTGGACAGCCGAGGCCGACTTCCATGAGGTTGCAAATGGCAGATAGATCGATGAAGAGGCCTTTGGGTATTATAGATGATGTGTTTGTCCGGGTGGACAAATTTATCTTGCCAGCTGATTTTGTGATCTTAGATTGTGAGGTAGATTATAAAGTTCCGATCATATTGGGAAGACCTTCCCTTGCTACGGGGAAGGCCTTAGTTTATGTGGAAGCAGGGGAACTCACTTTCCGGGTGGGTGATGCAAAAGTGGTCTTTCATGTGTGCAAGTCAATGAAGCAGCCCAATTGTACAGAAGTGTGCTCATTTGTGGATCTTGTCACGGCTGTGATAATTGATGATACTAGTGCAATGATCAATGTGGAGGACCCTTTGGAGGCCGTATTGTTGAATCTTGATGTCAATGATGATGAGGGCCGAGTGGAGTGCGTGAATGCTTTACATGGAATGGGCTCTTATTCTTATGAGCCTAGGAAACTCTCTTTGGATCTTGAAAATAGAAAGACTCCTCCAACAAAGCCTTCAATTGAGGAGCCTCCGGTGTTGGAGTTGAAGCCATTGCCTCCACACCTCAGGTATGAATTCTTAGGCCCTAGTTCCACTTTGCCAGTTATTCTTTCTCTGTCTTACTAATATGCAGGTAGATGCCACATTGGCAAGTGGAAGAAGGCAATTAGTATGCACAAGATTATTCTTGAAGATGATGAAAAACCCTCCTTAGAACATCAAAGGAGGTTGAACGAGGCAATGCAAGAAGTTGTGAAAAAGGAGGTGATCAAGTGGTTAGATGCCGGGGTTGTGTACCCTATCTCTGACAGCTCGTGGACTTCGCCGGTGTAGTGTGTGCCGAAGAAGGGTGGTATGACCGTGGTGACCAATGCTAATAATGAACTAATTCCAACCCGGACAGTGACCGGATGGAGGGTGTGCATGGACTACCGCAAGCTGAACAAGGTGACCCGCAAGGATCACTTCCCATTTCCTTTCCTTGACCAGATGCTTGATCGTCTTGCTGGGCGTGCCTTTTATTGTTTCTTGGATGGATATTCTAGGTACAACCAAATTTTGATTGCTCCGGAGGATCAGGAGAAGACAACCTTTACTTGTCCATATGGCAAATTTGCCTTTTCTCGGATGCCTTTTGGGTTGTGCAATGCACCGGCAACATTCCAACGGTGTATGATGGTCATTTTCACCGATATGGTGGAAGATATTTTGGAGGTGTTCATGGACGACTTTAGTGTTGTGGGAGATTCATTTGATGAATGTTTGAAAAATCTGGATAGAGTGTTGGCCCGTTGTGAAGACACCAATCTTGTGCTAAATTGGGAAAAATGCCACTTCATGGTTGAGGAGGGCATAGTGTTGGGTCATAAAATTTCAAAGAATGGTATTGAGGTTGACAAAGCGAAAATTGAGGTAATTTCAAGGCTTCCCCCCCCCCCTTCTGTCAAGGGGGTTAGAAGTTTTCTTGGGCATGCGGGGTTCTACCGGAGATTTATCAAGGACTTTTCGAAGGTAGTGAATCCTTTGTGCAAGCTGCTAGAAAAGGATGACAAGTTCGTGTTTGATGAGAGATGTATGCAAGCCTTTGAACTTCTCAAGCATAAGTTGACCACCACCCCGATCATTACTGCATCCAATTGGAGCTTGCCTTTCGAGCTCATGTGCGACGCGGGTGATGTTGCGGTTGGGGCAGTTTTGGGTCAAAGAGTGAACAAAATGTTTCATCCGGCATACTACGCGAGAAAGACAATGAATGAGGCTCAAAGGAACTACACGGTAACTGAGAAAGAGTTGTTGGCTATTGTGTTCGCAGTGGAAAAATTTCAGCCATATCTTATGGGAGCCAAGGTCATAGTGCACACCGATCATGCAGCTCTTAAGTACTTGATGACAAAGAAAGACTCCAAATCTAGACTGATGCGATGAGTCTTGTTACTTCAAGAGTTTGATTTGGAAATTGTGGACCGGAAAGGTAGTGAAAACCAAGTGGCGGATCACTTGTCCCGCTTGGAGGAGGAAGGAAGGCCGTGTGATGGCCTAGAGATTAATGATGCATTTCCCGATGAGCAACTACTTTCTGTGTCAATGAGTGATATGCCATGGTTTGCGGATGTTGCTAATTACCTTGTGACTGGCATCATCCCGTATGAGCTCTCTTCTAACCAAAGGAAGAAGCTCAAACGGGATAGTTTGGATTTCTATTGGGATGAGCCGTACTTATCCAAGATTTGCACCGACGGAGTGATCCGAAGGTGTGTCCCTGAGGAGGAGCAATTTGAGTATCTTAGAGGCTTGTCTTTCCTCTCCCTATGGTGGCTATCATGGAGGGGCGAGGACAGCTTCGAAAGTTCTGAGTTGTGGGTTTTATTGGCCAACTTTGTATAAAGATGCAAGTGATCTTGTGAAGAGGTGTGACCAATGTCAAAGAGCGGGTGGTATTTCGAAGAAAGATGAGATGCCTCTCAACACCATTCTAGAAGTGGATATTTTTGATGTGTGGGGTATTGATTTCATGGGCCCATTTGTAAGCTCGTGCGGGAACACCTACATTCTAGTGGCGGTTGACTATGTCTCAAAATGGGTCGAGGCCGTGGCTTTTCCCAACAATGAAGCTAAGAGTGTGGTTGCATTTCTAAAAAAGAGCATTTTTACAAGGTTTGGCACTCCTCGTGCAATCATAAGTGATGGATGGTCGCATTTTTGCAATAGAGCTTTTGACACCTTGCTTGCTAAGTATGGTGTGAACCACAAAGTGTCTACTCCTTATCATCCTCAAGCGAGTGGCCAAGTTGAAGTCTCAAACAGGGAAATCAAGAGTATTCTGTCTAAAACGGTCAATGCAAATAGGACCGATTGGTCTAAGAAGTTGGACGATGCTCTATGGGCTTACCGAACTGCTTACAAGACTCCGATTGGTATGTCTCCGTACCGGTTGGTGTTTGGGAAAGCTTTCCATTTACCGGTTGAGTTAGAGCACAAGGCCATGTGGGCTTTGAGGAAATTGAACCTTGAATAGGATGTGGCAGCAAATCTCCGTGTTGAGAAACTCAATGAACTTGATGAATTCCGATTCCATGCCTACTCCAGTTCTTCCTTGTACAAGGACAAGATGAAGTACCTTCATGATAAATATGCTCGTGGCAAGGAGTTCAAAGTGGGTGATTTGGTTCTCTTGTTCAACTCTCGGTTACATTTGTTTCCGGGAAAGCTTAAGTCAAAATGGAGTGGACCTTTTGAAGTGGTGTTTGTGACTCCGTTTGGTGCCCTTGATTTGAAGAAAAAAATGGGAAGGTTTTCAGAGTTAATGGGCACAGGGTCAAGCACTACTTGGGAAAAATTGATGACAGCCATGTGGTGGCACTTCTTCATCTCAAATGATTTGATGGTAACATGCGTCGTGCCGCGACGTTAAATCAGGCGCTTCTTGGGAGGCAACCCATGTGTTTTTCTTTTCATCTTTCTTTGATTTTCATTCTAGTATAGGACTTATTTTTGGACTGACTGGTTGTGAGATGCTACAGGATTGTGTTAATGCAGTGCAGGGCAAACTGGAAAAATTGACAAGTCTCTGAAGTTTCAATGCGGACCACACTACATTTTGTGCGGCCGCAAAGAACGTAGTGTGGGGGCACAAAAACAAGTGCGGACCGCACTGAGGATGGATGAAAAAACCAACTCTCTGAAGTTTGCCACCGCGGCCGCATTCAATTTTGTGCGGTCCGCGGTGGACCATTGCGGCCGCATTGCTTTTTGTGCGGACCGCAATGGTTGCCTTCTCAAACTTATGAAATTCTGTGTGGTGCGGACCACACTGCATTTTGTGCGGTCCGTGGTGGGTAAGTAAGTTGGGCCCCATGACTTTTTCTATAAATAGTACATGAGGCCCTCCTTTTGAAATTTTCGCACCCTTTACTCTCAAAGCATAAAAATTACTGTTCACTACTAAGGATTAATCATCATCTCAGCATCTTACTTCTGGTACTTTAATCTCTTTTCAATTGTTTAATTTTATTATTTTTATTCAATTTCTTTGTTTTCTTAGTTCTTCTTCTCCCTTTTCCGTTTTTCCTTTAATTTTGTAACTTAGAGTAGTTGAAATACTGTGTTAATTAGGATTAGGTAGTTCAATGACTGAACCAACACTTAGGGACTCTTCAATAGGTGAAAAATTGGACTAATATTGATGAACACATAAACCCTAGGTTGGTATTGCTGCTGGGCTCTCAATGCGGACCGCATTGCATTTTGTGCGGTCCGTGATGCCCCTGTGCGGTTCGTATTGGTATTTTGTGCGGACCGCAGTGAGTAATTTCTGAAACCTGAACATTGAGGACTGCGGCCGCACTGGATTTTGTGCGGTCTGCAATGCCTCAATGCGGACCGCATTGCTATTTTGTGCGGTCCGCAGTGCATTGATTCAGAGAGTGGGTAGTCTGAACCCCCACCTCTATGCGGACTGCATTGGCCTGTGTGCGGCCGCACTGCATTTTGCAACTTTGAATTTCATTGTGTATATTGAGACTAACAAAGCATGACTGAATTTGTTTGCAAATAATGGTGAGATCAAGAGGCAAAGGTGATAAACCACCAGGACGAGGAGAGTCCTCCCGGGGGAGGGGACATGGAAAGATAAAACTGATCCCCCAAGTTCGGGAAGCAATAAAAGCAACAAGGAAGGCGATCCGGGCCGCTGATAGAGCTGCTTCCCACTCATCGGGAAGTGAGTATCAGCCTTCCAGGGAGTTGTCTGATTCTGACTCTGTCCCGGAGTTTATGGATTACTTCCCGGACAGGTTCAAGCTGACAGATGAGCCCACTCCTCTAGCATCCCCCACTGCTCAGGCTTCAGTGCATGTATCTTCTAGGTCGTCTGAGGGCTCAGCTGAAGGCAGTAAGGATGAGTACTCCACCTCTCCCACAACTTCATTATCCGGAGAGGGTGCAGTAGGAGAAGAAGGGGCAGATGTAGAAAGGGGTGAGCCTCAGGTGGGAGGAGTAGCGAGAATTAGAAACCCGGAGGCATGGCAGGATCGTTTTGTGAGTGAGGTGGCCTACCATAAGTTTAGAGAATGGTGTCCTGTGAGGAAATTGATCCCGATGCGTAGTTTTGTGGATAGAGATCTCTTGCCTCACAACCCCAATGTGAGAAGATAGTTTAGAGAGAGAGTGGTCTGGGAGTACTTCCTAAGCAACTGTGTGGATGCAAGCGAACACCTGGTCAAGGAATTCTACACCAATGCTGCCCACATCAAGAAGGGCACCAAAGTGACCAAGGTGCAGAACTTAAAAGTGCTATTTGATGGCAAAGCAATCAATGACTATTTGGGCTTCAATGATGAGGATGAATCACTTTATCTGGAGAAGATGGCATTGGGTGAGGAGGCCCGTCCCTGGTTGGCACAGTACTTGGCAATCCCAAGTACCACCCCCGATTGGTTGAATGCGGGAGTGAAGATCTTAAGGAGAAGTTTGAATTTCGAGGCTAAGGGGTGGGAGACATTAGTGTGCAGCAGACTTGACCCCACTACCCATGAAAACTCCCTCCCTTTTCACCGGGCTATATTGGTAGCATCAATTATGGCGGGGTACCCGATTAACGTCGGGAATGTGATGTCTCGAGTTATTACACAGGTAGTGAGTGAAGGT
>NW_017670836.1:140810-143562 GCF_001879085.1 Nicotiana attenuata | reverse complement strand
CAATTAATTATTATGAGCTTATCTTCATCTATTTCTTTGTTTTTCTCTTTAATCATGAGTAGCTAGACCCATCAGCTAGGGTTGTGGCTAAACCCTAGTGTAGGTAATTGATGGGTCTTATGTTTTAAGGTTTGATTGTCTATGGGTGTTTGATATTTGGACTAATTTATGGTTTTATTGTTGAATTAGTGGTTGCAAATACTAGTTTATGCTTTGTTGATTTTGGCTCTTCTTGAGAAAGAGAGCCTAAGTCTCTAGAATTAGTCCAACAAGGAATTGGGGCGTACTCAAGAGAATTGATAGCCCCAATTAAAGGGTTAAACCGAGAGATCGTAATACCCGACTTGAACCTTAATTGCTTGCACAAATGTTCATACCCAATTGATCTTGAGAAAGTCAATTAGGGCAAAATCACTCGAACTACCGAGAGGTATAGAGTGGGTAAAATCGTGCAATGGTTATATCGTAATCCCCAAGTATGACAAACTAGCCTTAGACATAAGAACCCGTTAATTATCCACCTAGGTGAAGGTCACTTCCCTAGTGCCTTTTATCTCATTAGAACATCTTCAATAGCTTCCTCTTAGCATAACGTAGCTCAATTTAGCATATTGGTAGTATAAATTTAGAAGTTAATCAAAAACCCAAAAATATTTAGAAGTGCAATTAGGATCAATTACACAGCTCTAACTTAGATAGAAACTCAATTCTAATTTCTAGCTCCCTGTGGATATCGATCCCGACCTTATCGGGTAAAAGCTGCTTCGACATCTCTTGCTACTCTTTAGTAGTACAGGGTTGGCCTCGATCAGGTAACGATCAACACAATCAAGGGAAGCAGCCATGGAAGAGACTTGGCTCTTCATGGATTCACTATCAGTCACAAAGGATAGCTATTGAGGAGCAATTTTATCAACAGTGGGTTCACGTAGAGCTTCAGTTGAATCTTTATCTGTAGAAGAAGATCTTGGGGTTGCAGAAGCCCTAGGTCTAGAAGAAGATGGATTGGCAGCACTACTTTGAGATGGGGAACCACGGTTAGAAATAGAACCGAGGCTATGCAAGCTACCACCTCTTCTACTTCTAGTAGGTACATTGGAGGAAGCAAATTCATCGACAATGATGACTTTGCGAGGATCAGGGAAAGAAATGATTAACCAAAGAAACACAAGGAAAAGATACAGAAAGAAGTAAGACAAGAAGACGAAGAAGGAAAGGCTTTAGAAAATCGGAAAAAAGGGGTGAAGTATTTATAAGAAGACACGACTATTGAGGTCATTATGAAGCGTCATAATGGAACCGTCACTTCGTGACTGATGCGGTTGCAGGAAAACCCTAGAAGACGATGAAGAACAGAAGGACCAGTTGATAAAAGCCATGTGGCATGATCATTAAATGAAAAGTGATGAACGTCACATCGGTTCAGAAAAGGGTATGATTATATTCGAAAACGGGGTAGAGAATTCTTGCCATAAAGAAAAAACTTTTCACTTCCCCGAATATTCAAGAAAGTGGGGGGACTATCTGTATTGGTGGTGAAAAAGAGCTACACGTGGAATATCAGACTGCAGACATGGCATAACGCGTGGAACAATAATATAGCAACACGTGGCAGTCTTATTTAATAGAAAAAGAAAAGGCACGGGAAGAAATACCCACGAGACAGTACCGGGCCTAACAACTGGCAAGGAATGAATAAATAGCAAAAAGAAGAAAAGATACATGGACCGGAAAGAAATAAAGAAGGGGAATCTGAACAGATATAAGGCATTTATAGCAATAGATGCGTTAGTTATGAAAATCCAAAATAATGGGCAATCAATATCATTAATGTCCATAATTAGCCCAAATTATGGGAAAAAACCATTACTATTGTATATTCCTATATAAGAGCACAGAATACTATTTGTAAGGAAATATCTGAGGCAATATTGAAATATACACTTTACTTTTCTGCTTTCTCGAAATTCTCTGCTTTGACTTTGCAATCAATTATTTCCTTCGTTATTCTTATTATTTTTCTTTGATACCGTTGAGAAAGTGAAGTTAAACTTGGTTATAAGTAACCTGTTTTTTTTTTTTTCTAAAACTAGGCTTTGATCGAGGGATATATTTTTGGTTAAACAATTATGAAATGATAAATTGGAACGCAACATATTATATGGAATGGATAATCACTTTACATAGGAAAACAAGTTGGGATTTCTCATAGGTTTTGATCTATAAAGTAGAAAGTACTTCCTCATCATCAAAAATATTCGTGATTCGATTAGGATTGGTTTTTCCCTAAAAAGAAACTCAGATCAAGTAACTCGGTTTTTCAAATATTGGAACCAAACCAAACCAAACCAATTAAATCAGTATTTATCGATTCAGTTTGGAGCGACTCTTGTCGTTTTTTCGGTTATTTATCGATTTTACACTACCAAACACATTTCCGGAGGACTACATTTTCAACGTAACACTATCAAACAAATTGCTCTTTGAAAATTTTATAATTTACCAGGATATATTGATGATAATTGAATCAAATAGTGATGAATAATTTACGGACTTAACGAAAAATAGATTATTTTTTACATGAAATAGATTCTTGTAAGTACTTGGCAAAAGAAAACTACCAATCAAACTAGAACTGAAAGGCAACGAACTAGATTATTATAATAGCAAAGAACTAGACTAAAAGCACAAACGATTAACATGTAGCACAAAGTTTTAAAAACTTTGTATATATATATAAGATCGGAAGAGC
>NW_017670836.1:137781-140802 GCF_001879085.1 Nicotiana attenuata | reverse complement strand
TATATATATAGATGTAATAATAAATTTTAAAATAGCTATTTCTATAGTCGATATAGTTCGGATTTTTTCGACTATTTTTTGATTAAAATCAAAATCAAACTAAATTTGCTTGATTTTAAAATTCGAAACCAAAACAAACCAAACCAAAAGTATATTGATTTTTTGGTCTATTTGATTCGATTTTTTGGATTTTTATGAACAACCCCTACTCATCATAAAAAGTGATTATCGTATTTTAAGTGTTAGTGTCCGTGAGAATATTCTAAATTAAAGGAAGTATTTTACGCTGAACACAAGACCCAAATTATGTTGTTCTAGCGAGAGCAGACAGCACTTTTCCGATTTCAACAGATTTTTTCTTATAGTTACTAATATATATAAATGGCCAAGGAGGACAAACATAGCATCATATAGCGGTACAAAAAGCACTACAAATTGTATTTTAAACGTGTATGAACGTAATTCTATCTCATGCCTCTGAACCTTTCTATAAGGACACGTGTATGCACATTATGTTAGTAAACGTGTACTGCATTCGCTATATAGAAATTTCAGAGCCGATTCCCAGTCATTACATTCTATTAATTTCTTCTACTCCTCTCAATTCTTCGCACTCTCAAGGTGAGGTCTCAGTCTTGGTATGCTTTTTCTGTAAGTTTTCTTTGTTTATTGCACTTCTTTGCTGTTCTTTAAATATGGATCTTCTCTCATTTCTTTTTCGTAATTGTTTTTGATGTTGGCAATTTATTTGGTGAAATCTTTCTCTGCTTATTATTACTCTTTTGTTGGTAATCACATTTTCGTGGGTGTTAACATAAATCTCTTTTGGATTTTGGCCCATTTCTATTGATTTATGTTTGAATTGTTTAATGATTAAGAATTTATTTGCTATGTGGGTTACAATCTTGTTGCTATACGATTTTATTGACAGTCGCGTTCATGTGTTCTCCTTCTCCTCCTTATTCTTAGTTTCGAGAAATACACTACGCTTTTTTTTCTTTTACAGAAATCTGAATCAACTTAGCAGAGTCAGTCCACTCCTGGTTTCCCCTTCTTCCTGTAGCAACTATCTAAATATTTCTGAATCATGAAGTATAGGTTGCTTCTTTCCTCCCCCATTTCCTATATATTTTACCTGGACCTCCCATAGCAAAGGTGTTTGATGAAAACCCAATGTCTTGACTCAAATAAAATTTTCCTCCTTCTATCTTAGTCCATGTCCAGCTCTTTGACATCCTCGTGGGATCATGCAGGAGATTTTCCTCCTTACCAAGGAAAATTATCGTAGTAGTTAATAGTAATCTCATAAAGGAGGCAACACTGAAAGTTCTCTTCATAGATCATCTCGAGCTTGCCAAGATGGTGGAATAGTGCAGACAAAATATTACTCCAAAATATTTGAACTATAAAGATTGTGAAAATAAAGCTTCGGCCAGATTATAGTTTAGGTTGTATTCAATTGTTACTTATCATGCTGAATTTTTCAACTATTGAGACAGTGAACTCAAGAAATTGACTGTTTCTTATTTTCTTCCAGGATTTTTAAAATTCTCAACCTTTGAATGATTACTAGAAAATGCAAATATCAATCTTTAATTATAGTAGAAAGTGTGTCACAAATACGTTAAATTAAGGTTTCAGCTTTGGTAGCATACTTTAGCTTGGTGAAGATTGTTCAATTTCTTGAAATAGGTTGACTTTAGTTAAAGTATCATCTTGCTTCAATGATCCTCTCAATTTCTCCAGAAGGATGACAAGAATGGTTTGCTTAATGACGGATGGAGAAGCATGGAAAAAGAAGGATGATAATAACATATGATAAGGCTACAATTTAAGGAGGGAGTCTTTAAAGAGCATCAGGGACATATAGAAGTGATCATATATTCTGCTGATACTGATACTGAATGGAGTAACCAATTTGCAAGCAACTATTTTCCAAGATTGATGACATATCATCATGCATCAAAGGATTTCAACAACTCTTGGCTTTTAATTCTTTAGTTTTGTTATGTTTTTGCAGTAAACGAAAAAAATAATTCTACTGCAGAATACTGTGCCCGTGCTGAGAGCACGGGCAGACTCTCTCTAGTAATATATAGTAACTACAATGAAAATTCCTCTGTCAGAAAAAAAAAAATCAAAAAGGAAAACCAATTACTAGTTTAGTAATAAATAAATAAACGAACAGTGTTACATCTATATATTATTAAAAGGAGAGGAAAAAGTCCTCTCCTTAAGTCAAGTGGAAACCTAAAAAAATGCCACATGGCATAATCAGTTATTTAGTTTATAATTAGTTATTGGTTATTATTTTTGAATTTAAATATATATAAAAAACGAAAATAATAAAATAAAATATAAAACTACCATATATATATATATATATATATATATATATATGTATTAATTGGTTACTTTATTTGGATAAATAAATATAGATATCTTATAATTAAATATAATAAAAAAACAAAAAGTAATATGCTAATAAATATTTCTATTAAAAATATAATAATATTAAATATTAGATGATATAATAAAGAAAAATACATAACAAAAAATTTATTCAATGCACTCCATATAATATATATATTAATTGGTTACTTTATTTGGATTAATAAATATAGATATCTTATAATTAAATATAAAAAAATAAAAAATAAATATATAAAAAATAACTACCTATTCAAATTGGGTGGGAGTAGTTTCATGTTGGAGTTTTTAAATTATTTTAAACTAAAAGGCAAAAAAAATAGCTATCAAAATGAAAAAAGAGAAGAACTACCCATTCAAATCGGGAAGTAGTTTCAAGTTTGAGTTTTAAAATAATTTTAAAATAAAAATTATCTATATCTATATATCTATCTATATATTATTAAAAGGAGAGGAAAAAGCCCTCTCCTTAAGCCAAGTGGCAGCCTAAAAAAATGCCACATGGAATAATTGGTTACTAATTAGTTATTTAGTTTATAATATATATAATAAGAGAGTCAAAGAAATCTATATCATCTATATATATATATA